>NC_140234.1:33330528-33358028 GCF_949987555.1 Borostomias antarcticus | reverse complement strand
TGTCGTCACCCGACGTCTGTGCGAGCAGCCTGGCTCTATGAAGGAAACGCTGCTCTTGGTCTTGGTGGGGGCTGGTCTGTTAGGACGTGTGGTGTACTGTTCTAAGTCTTGAGAGGCTGCCCTCGCGTCTGTTTGACTGTTGGCCGCGAACCTGCGGCAGGGCTCAGTGTTAATTGGCTGCCTTCCTTTGGAGGGTCTGGAGGCGTGCGCCGCTAGAGGAGCCTCCTCTGAACAAAGCATTCACTGATACTGTAACATGAACTGTACAAAGCCAAATAGGAGACAAAGTAATTACAGAGGCACACACACACAAACACACACACACACACACACAAACCCAGTAGACAACCACACACACACACACACACCTACATATACACACAACCACACACACACACACACACCTGCACACACAATGTACAGTACACAACCACACACACACACACACACACACACACACACACACACACAAAACACACAGTACTCAACCACACACACACACACACACACACACACACAAACAAGTGACTACACGGAACCCACTATCATGAAGGAAAAGGAATGCGGCGTCTTTTAAAGTCCCACTACCAGTGACCTCGACCTGAGATTACATTCAAAATGTGACCGCTGCAATCACCATGGCTCTGCAGCAGACACAGGACAACAATGCCCACTGTAAACGAGACGCGTTCAGCAGACCAATTACAGGGGAGAGATAGAATCACTGGCCTGCCGTCGTTATTACTGTACCAGCTGATGAATGCTGTTTAGAGTGGGGGGGCAGTAGCTCCTGCTCTGACAGGACACATGGATCATTCTGAGGGGTGGGGGGGGGGCATGGAGGTGGAGGGCAGGGGTCACCTGGATTTCGGGGACGATGGTCCCCCTCTCGGAGCAGGAGCCAGCGAAGGCAGTGAGGGGGGCGGGGCTGACCACGGGGCTGGGCCTGGCGAAGCTGCTGAGGTCACAGCCGGGGATGTCGTTCCCCTCGTGGCGCATGACGATGGTGTCCATGACGAAGAAGCGTCCCCACGGCAGCCACAGCGTGTGCTCCTGCGTGATGAATGGGGCGCGCTCGAAGCGCAGGGCGATGGCCACGCCCCCGTTGGTCACCAGGTCGAAACTGTGACAAGAGCAAGGCAGCGTGGGAGTTAAGAATTAACTTTCAAAAATGAAACATTAAAATTAAAAACAACACATTTCTTCAGTTAGCACACACACAAATATCAACCCTTATTACAATAGCTGTAGTTGTAATCTGCCATGTATCAGGGATTCAATAAACCATGTCGCATTTCATATTGCATTTAATTAATAATTAATTTCTGCTTCTGCACAAAGGAGTAATGAATTCACGTCGCTCCGAATGAAAGACAAAAAAAAACAGCTTGACTAAGTTGTGTTTTATCTCCAGAGGAACAGTGATGATGGAGCAGTCAAGAACTACAGAACCAGATGCACCTTTATAAATTACTGTCACAGGCTGAGCGGATTTCCTTTGACTGTACAAACAGAACAGTCCGAGAGTATGATGTGTGTTTTCGTCCCCTGCTTGTGCACTGCAGGGGGCTCGGGCAGGCCGGCAGTAGGTTTGTGCAACGAAATGGAGGAAGCCGATTCTCTATCGATCCCCCAGATTTGTCCACTCACGCATCGGTCTAAAAGCCCTGCGATGCAATCACATCTGCTGCTGCATAAATGACCTGCTTCATCCTCCCTCCCCCCCCCCCTCCCTCTGCTTCTCCCTTTCTCCCTCCTGCCGGGTCCGGTCTGGTCTGGCCCGATTTGGTCTGGTCTAGTCTGGACTGGTTTAGTCTGGCCTGGTCGAGCCCGGTCTGGTCTAACGGGCTCTTTGTAAATGCCTGGTAAAAGTCTGGTGATATTAGCATGTGGACACCTGCACCGCACCACAGCCTATTAGCAGCCAATCAGCCGCAGGCCTTCAGGGACTGACCCACACCTCCGCTAGGGGCCTGGTCCTCCAAATGATTATAAATCAGCACTTCTCTGCTCTGTGGCCCTTATTTAAGAGCATTCCCTAATGGACAGGGCTGCTATAAAAAGATTACCTGCCCCTCTGGAGCTCTGGACTCTGATTGGCTGAGGCAGTAAATAAAGGTTTGTTCCGCCTTTGGTGGTGTACCCTTGGCTGGGCTGGGTGTGAAGGAGAGAGGGGTTAGTTTCCTGCCTGTGATAGTGGTGAGAGTGATAGTGGTGAATATGATAATGGTGAATGTGATAATGGTCAAAATGTTATAATGATGAATGTGATAATGGTGATAGTGATAATGGCGAATGTGATAATAGTGAATGTGATAATGGTGAAAGTGATAATGGTGAATGTGATAATGGTGAATGTGATAATGGTGAAAGTGATATTGGTGAAAGTGATAATGGTGAATGTGATAATGGTGAATGTGATAATGGTGAAAGTGATAATGGTAAAAGTGACAATGGTGAATGTGATAATGGTGAAAGTGATAATGGTGAATACAATAATGGTGAATATGATAATGGTGAAAGTGATAATGATGAATGTGATAATGGTGAATGTGATAATGATGAGAGTGATAATGGTGGATGTGATAATGGTCAACATGTTATAATGGTGAATGTGATAATGGTGGAGGTGAATATGGTGAATGTGATAATGGTGAGAGTGATAATGGTGAATATGATAATGATCAAAATGTTATAATGGTGAGAGTGATAATGGTGAATGTGATAATGGTGAATGTGATAGTGGTGATTGTGATACAGTAATAGTGCCCCAGTCAGTACCCGTGCTGATCCCCAGTCAACCTGCTTCCCATCCCCCCAAGCCCACTCCACACACGCCCAAACCCTCCTGGACAGATAACCCCATGCTGCATGGCCAATCGATGAGGGGATTCGCTGGCCACTATCAATCATGACAACAGCCTTAAGCCATGTGACAAACCGTATTAAGCTACCCATGCCAGCCTCCCTGGCTTAGCCCTGGGGGGATGCATCATGCTTAGAGGGTTAACCCTGCCAGTGTACACACTGCTCCTCATACCAAATGATTAACAGTCACTGCTCTGCGCTGGCCGTTGTATATTCATCATGGAGCTCAGCGGCCGGTCCTACGCCTGCCTCCTCAAAGACAAACAGATAAAGGAAGGTGAGTGCGGGTGACGCAGCTCTGGCTAAGCTGGGCCCAGGGCAGCATGTCTTCCTCCTAAATGAAGTGTAGGGATGAAAGTGGAGCAGGTCCGTGGTACCTGTCTCACCGTGGCTAGGCTAGTCTAGCTGTCAGGCCAGGGACTCAAACAACTCTTGTTCCACCTAGAAAAGTTCCTCAGTTAATGACGAGGTAATTTCAAAAGCCTAAGCCCCTTGGACAATAAAGTACATATCGTAAAGATGAGTTGAGACAGCTTTCCCATTTCTAAGTGGCTGAACAGCTGAACAGGTGAACAGGTGCACTTTTGATTTCACGCTGCACTGAGCCGGTCCACAGTGATTGCCGGGGACTAGCAAGAGCCTGACTGTGTTTACAGGGAAACCTGGGAGATGGAGCCGTGTTTACAGATATGCCGGGAGGGAATGAGAGAGAGAGAGAGAGAGACAGAGAGAGAGACAGAGAGAGAGAGACAGAGAGAGATAGACATAGAGAGAGAGAGAGACATAGAGAGAAAGAGAGAGAGACAGAGAGAGAGAGAGAAAGAGAGAGAGAGAGAGAGAGAGAGAGAGAGGCAAAGCAATGTGTGGGAGAGGAGAGGGGCCAAGGAGTAAGTGTTAGACAGGGAGCTGTAGAGAGGAGAGGAGGAGAGAGGAGGAGAAGACAGATGGGGAGGAGGAGGGGCGGAGAGGAGGGTTTAGGGGGGGGGGAAGGAGAGGAGAGGAAGGGAGAGGAGATGAGAAGAGAGGAGAGGAGAGAGGAGGATAGGAGCGGAGAAGAGGAGGGAAGGAGAGGGGGAGGGATGAGAGGAGAGAGGAGAAGAGGGGAGGAGAGGGGTGAGGAGAGGAGAGGTAAGGTGAGGGGATAATGCCCTACAAAGGCAAAATACAGTAGCTACGCCAAAAAAACCTTTTAACTGGCCAGCCAAATGGGTTATATGTATATCATATTGTACTGTATATGATATTGCACTAGTTGTACATGTATCCATGAGGTAATTCATATGTTCAAAACCCATTATGGATGATTTGACCTTTGACCATGATGGCTGATTTGACCTTTGTCCAAAAATGTAATTACTGACGTTTTGCCTTTGGAGGGCAGAATAGGAAAGGAGGGGAGGAGAGGAGGAGAGGAGAGGAGGAGAGGAGGAGAGGCACTGAAATACGGGGAGAGGGGATTGAGGAGGGAATTGTCTCAGGAGAGGCTGAAACACTGGAGTGCAGATGAGATGAGAGTGGTGCGAGATGAGTCGAGGATGAGAGAGATTTTGTGAGAGAGGGTGAGATGGAGCACTCTACACACGGAGATGGAGGGGCAGAGCGACTGATTGAGATCAAACCAGCAAGAGGGATGCAGGCTGTTAGGATGGCAGTGACTGATGTAGGTACTGGGAGAAAGGCCGGCTACTCCTGGGACATGATACTGACAGAGGGCCCTGCCTCGCCACAAGGTCTTCGTGAGGGGCACTAGTCCCCTAGCGAGTGTGTGTGTGTGTGTGTGTCTGTGTGTGTGTGTGTGTGTGTGTAGAGTGAGGAGATCCCACCTGCCGTCCTGTCTGGTGATTGTGTAACCGTAGGCTGGGTTGTTGACGAAGCTGATGTTGACTCCAACCAGGGGCGTTCCGTCCGAGGTCACCACTTGTCCACGGATGACACAGGCGTGGCTGGGTAGGGGGACAGGGACACGGAGATGAGCAAGGGACCGTGGAACGAGCCTGTCACCTACACACACCACTATACAGTAGAGTGCTCTCTCCTCGCCCTTTAACCACAGCCATGAATTATTCAACACATACAAGTTGGAGAGTAATGTGAGAAAATATGCAAATAACAACAAAAATACTCCAACACACACCAGCGGCTTCTAGAAGTCTCCGTGGGCTCCTTCACCCTGAGCAGTATAATGAGAGCTCAACAAGACAGGGACGTTTCACCTCCTTTAACCCTAATTACAAAGAAGATTCATATATCCTATTAAAACTTCCCAGAGAGAGAATTAGTAGTATGCAGATCGGGGTAGATCTGCTTCGCTGGTTATCAAGACCCAGACAGATCCGCAGTCTGACGGGCCCTCCAGAACCTGCATAAATTACATCTGATCATCGGCCTCCACCGATCGATAGATGGGACCCGTCCAAATTCCCTGCCCCCTAATCTTGCTGAACTGACGACTTGAGACTCTTCTGTGCCGCGCTACTCTTGTCAAGTCCTGCCCCCCTGTCAATAACGAGGCGCGGTCTGGACGCCTGGACAGAGGTTCTACGGTAGCTTGCAGGAACCGGTCCCTAAACAACGGCTTTGCTGCCAGTGTTTAATTAGACTTGGGCTATTTTTAATGCGTTTGGGTCTTAAGCATTGCCACATACTGGAAACAATTAACACAGCCGTGTAAGAGGCTGCCCTCAACTTGTCCTTACTAGAGGCAAGATCGTTCACCCACAATATCCCGGCCCCAGGACGCCAGCTTTATGCTAATGAGGGCTGCTCATCCCCTTCACAGGACCTTGCACTGCACACTGCTGCACTCTAAACAAGAAGGATGGACCTGCACACCACTGATCTCTAAACAAGCAGGATGGACCGGCACACCACTGATCTCTAAACAAGAAGGATGGACCGGCACACCACTGATCTCTAAACAAGAAGGATGGACCTGCACACCACTGATCTGTAAACAAGAAGGATGGACCTGCACACCACTGATCTGTAAACAAGAAGGATGGACCGGCACACCACTGATCTCTAAACAAGAAGGATGGACCTGCACACCACTGATCTCTAGCAAGAAGGATGGACCTGCACACCACTGATCTCTAAACAAGAAGGATGGACCTGCACACCACTGATCTATAAACAAGAAGGATGGACCTGCACACCACTGATCTGTAAACAAGAAGGATGGACCTGCACACCACTGATCTGTAAACAAGAAGGATGGACCTGCACACCACTGATCTGTAAACAAGAAGGATGGACCTGCACATCACTGATCTGTAAACAAGAAGGATGGATCTGCACACCACTGATCTGTAAACAAGCAGGATGGACCTGCACACCACTGATCTGTAAACAAGCAGGATGGACCTGCACACCACTGATCTGTAAACAAGCAGGATGGACCTGCACACCACTATCTCTAAACAAGAAGGATGGACCTGCACACCACTGATCTGTAAACAAGAAGGATGGACCGGCACACCACTGATCTCTAAACCAGCAGGACCATGCTGCTCTGTGTCCCTCTAGACGCCACACCACATCCGGCCGCCGCATGACCACAGACAGAGCGGCTGAGCTAACGGCTGCCGGCCAGAACGGCCCGCTTCACCGGTCCCGCTCGGCGCTCGTTTCAGGTTACGCTCTGTTCTCCTCAGGACCAGGAGCTGTGGCGGAACCATGTCCGTCTCCCCCCCGTGGGCCCCCGGTTCCTCGCCGTCATGACAAACCATTTGAATATTGAGGTGGAAGATGGAGGAGAGAGGGAGCTGAGCCGAGAAGGGAGGCTACCCTTATGAAAAGAAAATATATTCCCCTATATTTTAACTGTCAATATACTATAGTATGTAAAATATATGGAGGAAATATGCAGAATAATATATGATACATACATAATGTATCGTTTAGTACAAAGAATTGCCGCTTTTCATATATTGCAGTATGTTGGAAAATATAACCACTAGTATATGGAAATGTATTGTTTGATATATTACATTATATTTTCCAATATATCATAATATATTTTTGTTTCATAAGGGTAGGGAGGCCTCCAGAGACATCTTTCAGCAGTGCAGCAGGGATTGGGGAAGCCAGAAGGGGCTTGGGCACCACCTCCAACATCTGCTTCCCCACAATCCAGGCCGGCAGATACATCCAGTGGCGGGAAAACATTCTGGTACTGAGAAGAAGAAGAAAAAAAAACTACAGTACCCATGATCCTCCACTGATACCGAGAAGAAAAAAAAAATCCTCCGGGAAAAATTCACAAATTACCCCAGTGATTTTCAGTAAAACCTGTACTGAATCACATGGGGAACAAACCAACGTATATGTTTGATGCATGGAGGGCCCATCATTAAGCAAGGATGATAAAGGGTTCCATTAGCCCGGAATGCAATGCCAACATCATTACACACGCAAATGACTTGATTACACACTGTAATGGAGGGCAAATAAACATGTCCACTTACTTCACTCACTCAGCTCAGCCCCCCCTCCTCTCCTCTCCTCTCTCCTCGTGCCTGTCTGCCCTCCCCGTTCCCCTCCCGCTAAATAGCAGAGCGTCTGCATCTTCTGCCGCCCCAATTAAGAAGCCGTGCACCCACGGAAAAAGGCGCGCTCTCAGAGGAGGTAAACAGCGCTAACGCTCCAACGCTAATTACAGGCTCACAGTTGCGTGGGAATAAAAGCACAGGTGCCCGGCTTTGAGGTGCACGGCTTTGAGGTGCGCGGCTTTGAGGTGCGCGGCTTTGCGCCCTCGTGGCCGTACTGTATGTTCTACACGCGCAAAGCCCCTGTTTGCTATTCTGGTCAGCTGCTGGAGCGTGTTGGGGGCCCGGGGCCCCGTGGACCCGGGGCCTCGCGGCGCTGTGCGCGGCGGCGGGGAGCTGTGAGCTTCATGCGCTGGCACCTCTGCAGATTTTTTATTTTTTTTGCGGTGGGAGACATCAGGAAGAGTACTCTGACATGCCTGCTAGCAGGAGGAAGTGCACTCTGACATGCCTGCTAGCAGGAGGAAGTGGCTTCGGGGGATCAATAGGGAGATGATCAGGTGACCGGGGTGTGGACATATCAGGGAGGCGCTACTGAGCGTGTCTGCGGGGCTCGGCCGCGGCCCAGAGGCCCCTGTCAGAAGCGCTCATATCTGGTGGGGGGCGGGGAATGAATACCAGGCATGAATAATAGATCACTGCTGGTATTTTTAGGTGAGTCGAGGTCTGGGATCTCGCAGCTCGTCCCAGGATTCTAATGTTTACTTATTCATGGGTGCATTTTCTTGGGAAAGAGATAACTCTCTCTCTGTATCTCTCTCTCTTTCTCTCTGTACTGTATCTCTCTCTGTGTCTCTATCCCTCTATCTACAGTATCTCTGTATATCTCTCTGTATCTCTCTCTCTATCTATTTCTCTCTCTGTATCTCCATCTCTCTCTGTATCTCTATCTATCTCTGTATCTCTCTCTCCCTCTCTATTTGTCTCTCTTGCTCTTTGTCCATTAAAGCAGAACTGTGACACAATGAGTGGCTCTTGAATTCCAGTAAAATGTCACAAAGACATATCGCAAGCACAACACTACTGTACAATAATACAAACTGCACTGTTACCTTTGAGCAAAGGGACACATTCTTGAAACATCTTGACATTTACTAATTGGAAACTGGGTGTTAACCTTGGACAGCTTAAATAGGGCATTGTGGTTAAAGTGGAGTGTTATTTCAAACCGCAGGTCTTAGAGGAGGAAGGTAGAATTGTCTGGAATTATCAAAAGAAAAGACCCTAGACAATGGGATTCTATATGCAGGTGACGTCGGAGAAAGCCAGACAAAGAAAAGGCTCTCTAGCCCACAGCTCCTGTACCACTTAACAAACAACCAGCTCTGAAACATGGTGTTGAAAATTACAGAATAGGAAATGATCTCACTTGAGCAGAGGCACCTCTAAACACCAACTTCTGCTTCAGGAACAAAGCATCGGCTCTGCTGGACTAAAAATAGTGATCGGCGAAAGTAGAACCTCGGTGGCTTATTATGCCTTTGCCTTAAGGAAGGGACATAAAAAATGAAACACCACGCAGCACCATCCTGGTTTACAAAGACAACATGCTTTTTTTGATGCCTCCTATAAAAGACAACAAAGGAACTCCAAGATCGTTCAGATCTAGCATTGTTTATATGACCGAGGCTTGTGTGTCTGTTTTTCGAGGCTGGGTTAAGGGACAGATATACTGAAATAGGCGCCAGGCATGCTAATGCGGTGACGCAGGCTCTCACCAGCAACTACAGATGAAAGCAGGGAGAGGCAGAGGGGGGCGATACGGGGCTCGGCCGCCCTGCCGATGCGAGGGCCTCTCGGGTTGCCAGGCTGGGGTCGCGCCCCAGGGACCGGGCCCCAGGTGGTTTACAGTGCAAATAATCAAAAATATACTGTACAGGAAGATGAGACGCCTCCCATGGCAAGGAGCACTCTCGTCCCTATTCATCCCTGCTCTAACTACCCATCACACCCCTCACTGCCCATCTCAGACCTTCCACTGGAGCATAGACTATCGCCACCGCCCCCCCCCCCCCCCCCCCCCCCCCCTCTTAGCTACTCACCTGCCGTCGAAGGGGTTGGGCCCAGGGATGACGTGGGTGCTGTCGCGGCCCACCAGGAAGCGGACGCGGTCGTAGAAGGACTGCAGGTTGCTCTGCGTGGAGGACATCTGCGTCTCCTGGATGATGTCCAGAGGGTCGGGCGAGCCCACACACAGGGACGTGGTGTGGCAGGTGGCCTGCAGACAGCAGTCGGGGTCCATACAGTCCACCAGCCCATCTGCCCAGGTCACACACACACACACACACACACACACACACACACACACACACACACACACACACACACACACACACACACACACACAAACTTCCCTTTATACTAAGGACACATAAAGAAACTTTGCCAGGAGCTGCAGCTACTTAATTCACATCTCAGCAAGTGAGAAATTATTCATTTCAAATGGTCGATCTCTCGCACAGTTTGAGCAGACACCTCCGTCTGTTTTTTTTTTTTGGAGAAACATCTCGACGCCCCGGCTCACGGCTCGGTAATTTAGCTGAAATAATTCAGGAGTGGGTTCGCCGCCGCGCCTGCGCTGCACTTTACTCCGCCGAAGTGGGTCATCTGACTGCCTGCACTCTGCTTCCAGGGGCCCAGCTGGCCAGATGGGCGATAAAAATAAACCGCCCACCGCTGTCACCAGTCAGTCAATTCCCTGCTAGCTTCCCTGTCCCTGCCGCGGTGAGGGTGGTGTTTCTGGGAGACAAACAGCCCACCACTTTAATAAGGGAAGCTAGTTCCTAGGCAGGGCTGGAGCTGTGGCGGTCACGTACGCTGAGCTGGGAGGGGGTTGGGGGGTGGCGGCCCTCTCGCCCGTGGAGGGCTGTGTGCCCTGGTCTGCCCGGGGCTGGCTAGAGGGACAGGCAGGGGGTCGTCCACCCCCAGGGCCAGCCCATGCTGATGCCCCCGAGCTTGCCTCTCTGATAGAGCCGGCCAGCGTCCAGGGGCTGAGGGGCTGGGGGCCCGGCTCTCTCTCTCCGGCCGAGAGGCCGCTTCAAACCCCCGCCGGTCTACAGTAGTTTAGTATTCCACATAGCACGTAGAGGGAGAAAAACAAAAGAGGCTACTTATTGCTGTTCCTCATTTGAAGTCAGAGCATGCACGGCTAACGCCGCAAATGGATGCTGTGTCACAGTGGGATCATGCTGGTGGTGGATTTAAAAAAAATATATACAAAAAATAAGAAATATATAATTATTTATATTTTTTTCTTTTCTTTTACCTCCATCGTTGTCCTTGCCATCGCTGCAGGCTGTCTCCATGGAGGTGTCACAGCCAGTGCCCCTCCATCCCAGCTGACACACGCAGTACCAGCCGCTGTTACCCAGAGTGCACCTGCCGTTGCCATTGCACAACCCAGGGCAGCCCTCTGAAGACACACAAGGACACATTCACAGAGAGAGAGAGAGAGAGAGAGAGAGAGTGAGACAGACAGAGACAGAGAGGTTGGAAAGAATGTCAAAGTCTCTTCTACATAAAAGCAAAGAGATTGCTAGAACAATAACAAAAATGGAAGACGTTTTATAGAGGCTATTTCTCAAGCTCCAACGCCAGGGGTAGACGTCTTTAGACACTATTTCTCCAGCTTCAACACCAGGGGTGCTTAACCGTCATGTACATGATACAGGGGTGGCAATACGGGGGAAACGGTCCAGAGCTCAAAGTTGATTAATTTGATGCACCACCCATGGAGCTTCTCAGATCCCCCCAGAAGAAGAATCAGATAAGAGGGATCTTCAGGATCACTACAGGCTCTTTACTCCAGCGGACCGGGCTCCTGACCGGGGCTCCTGACCGGGCTTCTGACCGGGGCTCCTGACCGGGGCTCCTGTACCCGCCATGCGCTCGTCATGAAATCATCAGAGAGGTTTGCGTGTCTCCGTTCCTGCTCACATCCTCTCTAACAGCGCCTCAGAACCACACACGAGATTCTGTACACGTACTGTATTTGTCAGTATCGCCGGAATGAATCAGAAAAGCCCAGTCTGTCTCTCAGGTGGGACATTGTTACCCCCCCCCCCTGCCCCGCCCCCGGCCCCGCCCTCTATTGCGGCTCCCTCTCTCAGTTAGCTCTCACTCGAGACTGCTCCCGGCAGATCGATAAGATGATTTCCTCAGACAGAGCGTGTCTTGTCGTTAGACGGTGCGTACGGCACACACGGAGACGGTCGCTGTGGATAAGGCCCGCCTCTCTCGGCCGGACTCCACCGCCGCCCCCGGGCCGGTACGGACACCTCTCTGCCTCCGGCGCTCGCTCACCCGCCGCCGTGCCATCCGGAGGCTCCGCCCCCGGGAGCGCCCGGCGCACTGCTGGAGGACACGCCCACACCCTGACCCACTTAGTCCGGCGCAGACCGAGGAGGCTGCCCAGGAGCTCTTATATCAGAGAGAGAGGAGGAGAGAGAGAGAGAGACAGAGAGAGGGAGAGAGAGAGAACGAAAGAGAGGGATAGGAGGGAGATGAGAGAGAAGAGAGAGAGAGTGAGGGAGAGAGAGAGAGACAGAGAGAGAGAGAGAACGAAAGAGGGATAGGAGGGAGATCAGAGAGAAGAGAGAGAGCGAGGGAGAGAGAGAGAGAAAGAGAGAGAGGAGGGAGATGAGAGAGAAGAGAGAGAGAGAGCGAGGGAGAGAGAGAGAATGAAAGAGAGGGATAGGAGGGAGATGAGAGAGAAGAGAGAGAGAGCGAGGGAGAGAGAGAGAGAGAGGGGTGGGGGGTGAGTGGGAGAGAGACGGGATGGAGGGAATACAGGAGAGAGAAGGATGTACATGGAAGTGGTGGGAGTGAGAGACAGATAGAGGAACGGAGACGGTGAGAGAGGAATACTGGCAGATGAACGGCGTTTTATGACAGAGCAAACATCGCTTTTCAGGCAGATGATTGGATATTGATCAGAAATAAATATCTTCCTGACTGCCACAACAATACAGTAACAATGCTCCAGTGATGCTTCTCACATTACCCGATACATTGCAAGAGCTAAACTACTCTACTACACTAAATGTGATTTTGTGATTGTGTGATTGTGTTTTTTTCTAAAGCAATAAAAAATAAGGGAAATACTGTAGTTGTAGGTGGATACAGATCTCTAAGAAACTGTGTGTATTCCAGATGGTACCGTAGGCTGTGTTTAAAACGGTTTAATTTCTATTTGCTCCCCAAAGGACAGAGGTTTCAACTGTTGAAGAGCGACCTTTCTGAATATCGAGCCTATTTCTCGACGGGTGATGGGTTTAGACCAGGACACCGCCTCTTAATAGATCGACTGGACGAACAACTCTATCTGGACTGACAGGGGAAGCAAGGATTAGTCAGTTCCGGATGCTTATTACGAGGATGAATAAATCAGGATTCTGCTCTCTGTTGGCAGCTTCTTAATTGGCAGGCCTTTCAGAGCAGGGCCCACATGGAGGACGGCCGGGTCTGATGAGACGGCTCCACATGCCCGTCCACAAGCGCTGCCGGGACCGCTGGGACCACCACGGGACCGCTGGGACCACCACGGGACCGCTGGGACCACCACGGGACCGCTGGGACCACCACGGGCGGTCTATTACTAGGGACAGAGAGAGACGGAGAGGGAGAGAGAGAGAGAGGAAGGGAACGAGGGAGAAAGAGAGATGGAGGGAGGGATAGAGGGAGAGAGAGAGAGGAAGGGAGATGGAGGGAGAGGGGGAGGGAGAGAGGGAGGGAGAGAGGGAGGGAGAGGGGGGGTGGAGGGAGACAGGGAGGGAGAGAGGAAGGGAGAGAGGGAGGGAGAGGGGGGGAGATGGAGGGAGAGAGGGGGGGAGAGAGGGAGGGAGAGAGGGAGGGAGAGATGGAGGGAGAGAGGAAGGGAGAGGGGGGGGTGGAGGGAGAGAGGGAGGGAGAGAGGGAGGGAGAGGGGGGGGAGAGATGGAAGCAGATGGAGGGAGAGAGGAAAGGAACGAGGGAGGGAGGGAGATGGAGGGAGGGAAAGAGGGAGAGAGAGGAAGGGTCATGGAGGGAGAGAGGGAGGGAGAGAGTGGGAGGCGGAGGGAGAGAGAGAGGGACAGGAAAAGAGAGGGAAGGAGAGACAGAGGGCTGCTGCTTGGCCTCCATCCCCCTGCTTGCGCTGCACCAACCAGAGCATGAGCTCTTTTAATTAAAGGACAGAACGCTGCCTCAGCACCAACCGGGCACCTCCGCTCAGCCCTGACCCAGACCACGGCCCTGACCCAGACCACGCCCCTGACCCAGACAGCATGGCTACACAGTGAGCCCGGAACCCCGCACCTCACAGGAGCGACGCGCGCCCGATTCGCCGGCTATGTGTAAAAGTGCTAAGTGGAGATTTGCCGTGTGGCGAAAAAAAAAGGTGACGGCCAGCCAGCGGCTGTGACGACGGGGGTTCGTAGCGGATTTGAGGAGCGGGGCGTCGGCGTACATGGATGTGTGGGAGGGGTAGGTCCTGGGGGTGGGGGTGGGGGAGGGGGGGGGGGTTGTTCTGTGAACGCCGGGTGTATTTAGGATGGGTGGACATGGATGGAAGGTCAAGACAGAAGGAAGGAGGAATGTCATACCTTTCACTACCTTATCCAGATAGTGAGCTTGGGGGGAGATAAAAGACAGGACAGGTGAGGGAGGTTTGGAACACGTCCGGGACCACACAGTAAGGCAGGGGGTTAGTTTACACTACAGGAGGCATGGCAGAAGAGGTGCGGTAGTGAAACAAACAACATGCTTTTACGAGCAACA
Organism: Borostomias antarcticus; assembly: GCF_949987555.1. NCBI lineage: Eukaryota > Metazoa > Chordata > Actinopteri > Stomiiformes > Stomiidae > Borostomias > Borostomias antarcticus. The sequence goes on along the minus strand of NC_140234.1, from coordinate 33,343,857 downwards.
CGACACACACACACGCACACACACACACACACACACACACAAGCCTAGAGCCAGGCAGGCAGGGGGCGTGAGAGAGAGATAGAGAGAGAGAGAGAGAGAGAGAGAGAGACATATGCTCAGCAAAGAATATTTTATTTTGCCCCCATTTACCAAGTGCAAGGACCAGCAGAATATCTCGAGGGAGAATTTCACAGCACATACTGTACACTGTACAGCAACAAGAGATCGATGCACGCATTACAACCCTTTAATCTCTCAAGCAATATCGGTTTGACAGGGGGGGTCAAAATGTTGGGCAGAAAAAGCTTTTAATCTGGGAAGACCTCACCTGTCTACAGACAACAGGACCATCGGTCACTCTCCCAGGGGTCAGGCAGAGTCAGACCTCCTACTACTGGCCACTTTGGAGCTGGCACAGGGGCCGTCAGTGAAGACCATCGGTTCAAATGGGGATCTTTGGCTCCGTAATGGCTGATGGTGAGGGATATTCTAGTGGAGGGAGTGTGTATCTCAATATGGCACTTATAAAAGGCCTGTCAATAATGGAGGAGGAGCATATTAAACATTCACTGACTAAGCTCTGGGCTCTGGGCTCTGGGCTGGCCCTAGCTCTGCTCTAAGATGTGCCTGGGCTCCGTGAGACAAACCTCCCTGGTTTGAATATGGTTTGCACCTAAATGGCCGGGATTCTCACTTTTGTCCCCTTTCCCCATTCACTCAGGTCTGTGGGCGTAACAAACGTCTTTTCATCGGTACGCTGTCTGTGGTGAAGGGGGGGGGGAGCGGACGGCCATTGTCTCGTTACTTCCTCTCTCCCTGGCCCGGGCGGCTGCGCGCCCCGCTGAATGATAAGCAGGGTGTGTGATGTTGCGGTTGTAAACAGTGATGGAAACAAAGAAGCGCCTGCGGCACCTGTCTGGGCTGCGGAGGGGCGACAGGCTCGTTCTTTAGACGCGGGAGAGTGACGACGGAGAGGAGAGGAGCACAGAGGAGGATGAGGAGCGAGGGGGGGGGGCAACATTTGATGGTAAACAGACAGAAAATCAGACAGACACTCTGGGGAAGCAGGCGTTCCACAGCTGGACCTCTCACTGAACCGGACATGACATTCTAGAGATGGCCCGACTCTACCAGAGCAGCTCCAACGAAATCCCATTGTAAAGAGAACTCTCCCTACTGTACAGTTCCAAGTTCCAATTAGTCCGACCGCCGGTGTGAAATTACTTCACTTCAAGTGTTTTGTGCGTCAAAAGGGCCACTTCACAACTATCAATGACTGAAATCATTCCGCAGTGAAATAAATAAATAAAAATATCCTAACCCAACTAGCTCAACTCAAAGTAGCCAAATCATTTGCCCAGAATATCGTAGCATCAGCCCATTTCTGCCTGTTGAGACTGAGCTTGTCTCAGTGCTAAAGCTGCGTGTTTGCAGACAACACTGAGGTCAGCAGGAGTTTGACTTCTGTCAGTCTGATACTGTAATGCTCGTCCCTCTGCCCTCATGGTGCACTGTTTCCATCCTGCGGCGTGCCCTCCTCTCTGACCTGTGGCCGGCTGCAAGGATAAGGCTTCAGGGCTTTTATGGCCAGAGGGCTTCGGAGCCTGAGGGTTTTCAGGCTGGAGGGTGAGCCCATGAGGCGTTAGCAGCATGGCTCTGGAACGTAGGAGAGCTGCTGCTGCTTGGTTTGGGCTTCCCATGTACCGCCGATCGGGAAATCACTGCTAAAGTAGCTGAACTAGTGGCTCACGCTACAGAATCAAAGCACTGGTACTTACAAAAACACTGTTTAGTGAACAAAGAATAGTCGCAGAGTACCCTGCATAAGTTATTAGATCTTGTCAAGGATTTGCTAACATTTTTACAGTGAAATATACAGACTACAAAACATATTTGAAGTAAAAAAAAAAATCAACAGCATTGCCTGTATTCAGCTGACTGCCCCCCAAAATGTCATTCATGTGTCTGACCTTTTCCCTCCTAGGACAGGAAATCAAGAGGCGGGAGAGAGAGAGCGGCCGGGGGGGAGGATGAGTATAAAGAAAGGACACCGTAGCACATTCCCACATTAAAATGCATGAAGTCAGGCCTCATATCCTTCAGCAAACCTGTTCATGCTATGCCGAGTTGCACAAATTCAATTAAGCATGCTTTCCTGCGCTATGCCGTCACTGGACCCACCTGCCCACGCACCCAACACTCCAGACAGACAGACAGACAGACCATGCCCCCCCCCCCCCCCCCGCTCCCACCCCTCCCCACCCCCTACCGATGGTGCAGTGCTCTCCGTTCCAGCCGGGGCTGCATTCACATCTCCCGTCCTTGCAGGTGCCGTGCTCGTGACAGCGCGGGTGACACGCCCTCTGGTCACACCCGGCGCCCGTCCAGCCCTCGTCGCAGCGGCAGGTCCCCGACACGCAGATGCCGTGGCCGCCACAGTCCGCTGCACACATCTCTGTGGGAGAGGAGAGGAGAGAAAGAGAGAGGGGGGGGGGGGGGTGGACAGAGAGAGGGAACGGGGGGTGGACAGGAGGGACAGGGAAGACGAGGGGGTGGACGGGACAAGGCCACAGGGTTGAAGAGAAGACAAATCCAGGAGTTAGTGTCAGGGAGAAGCGGCCACGCTCTGCTGCCTTGTCTGATGACGGTTGTAAAGAAATTCCTAGACCTCATAAGGGGAAATCCCTTCTGACAATACAAATCTAATAAGTCTATTACAAAGAAAGGACATGGATGGTGGCGGCCCTAGCAGAGCGATTCTTCTCTCTGCCTCTTCCTCCTTTAGTAAATTCCTCCCTTTGTGCCATGAGGAGGGGTGAAAAGCAGGCAAAAATCCAATTTGAGCTTTCTATAGGAGCTGCAACACGTCAGATTTAATTAAAATGTGCTTGGCTGCATCTGTAATGAGCTGAGAGCTCTCTAAATATCCCCAAAGGTGATGGGCAGTAAAAGCACCCCCCACCCTCCCTGACACTTTGGTAAATATTGCAAGATGTTGATTTAATGTGCATGTTGTATAGTTGGCCTCTGCCTCATGGGGGAGAACGGTTCCGGGGGCCACGCCGATGCAGGGCACCACACGTCAGTATGCTACTTTTCTGTTTGTCCTAAACCCAGCGCCCTCTGCCCGCACCAGCGTGTGACATATCTCCGACGATGACGTATGGCCGAGGGCGCTCCCCATCAGTGGTCACCAGAGAGGAAGAAGAAGAAGAAGACGTGAGCTTCAATGGCGGCGTTGGTCTGGGCGTGTTGTAGCTACAGTACTGCTGGAGCTGGGACAGAACCTACCACACTCCATCAGGTCAGAACGGGGTGACGAGGACAGTACTGTGAGAAATTACAAATTCTGGCAGTTCTACTTGTGAATCACCTCTTTTTCAACTATGCAGTTCTGACTGAGGCATAGTAAGGTTAGCCTGGCTCACACATTCAGCTCCACACAGATCAGTCCACGACAATTTCCAGAAATGACAAAATAAACGGGCCAATCGGGGAGAGTGTTGTAAATGCTATTGTGCCCCGCCCTCTGCTATTCTAACTCCAGTGGGAAGGCAGCCACTGATTGAATTTGGCAAAGGTTTTGTTACGCTGGCTGAAGGAGTTTGTCAAGGCAAGTATTCCCGCCCACTGACATCGTTCTGGGCATCTAGAAGTCCAGAATTTTTGTGAGGAAGTCTGGCTTCCAGGCTACAGTAAGGCACGTGTGAAGTGAACAAGAGCCATGTATCCCTGTGTGATTAGTCAAACCTGTTCACATCAGTCCATGGGGGACAGGAATGAAGTTGGCCACTATTAATAAGTAAATTACAGCTTGTTCAGTGCCTATTTTGTTATTGTTATAAATTCAATAGAGTTGACCTTTTCAGTCACAAAGCATAAGTCAAGCTTTAAAACCCTTAAAGAAAAATCCCTCCCTCCTACTAATTACAGAGAACGTCTTGATGGAATTATGCAAATGACCCCTTCATTTCACGTGCAACATATCAATTAGAGACATTTAATTCAGGGCTACTTGGGGTCTTCTACAACACACAGACACACACGCACGAACACACACACACGCAAACTGCGGAAACATTATGCATGATCAATTGTGCATGTAAACATAAAGCAGGTTTGGACAGGAATCTGGGATAAAAGCCTAGTACGAAGCATTAACACATGTACTAACGACTTATTTAGGAAATGTGTTTGCTATATTTTCAAACCACTGCATTAGCATCTCCGGGTCTGTCAGAGTGGAAATAAAATTGCAGTCTTTATGGGTGTTGCCCTGCGTTACTCTATCATCAACCGAAATGTAAAACTGAAAAACGACCTAATAAGTCTCTTATATGCCGACTAGCAGAAGGGCTGCTAATTCATGCAAATCTCGCCTGTTCACGGCATCTCATTTGGAGGAAAGAGATGAAAGATCAGGCCTGCCCGCCTACTTCAGCTCAGAGGTTTGACACTGGGAGGCAAACTGTGCCTATAGCACACGCACAGAAGGAGCCTGGGAGACATCGGTTCTCTTAGAACAGAGGAGGAACCTTTAACGTGATGAAGATGCAATTACAGCCAGCAGGGGGGAAGCCTTATTATAGACACCCCTGAATCCTGCCGCAGGATGGCCATTACCTGCACTAAAGGACCTTGTAAACAGACCTTCAGGGTGTGAAGACGGCAAAGAAGCCAGTAAAAAAAGCACATTAAACCTAAGGCATTGAGTCCCCGTGTCGCTGCGTAAAGCACAACGTCTCTGCGGAGCTGAGCTGCACCTGTAACCGTCCCAGCCTCCTCCTGCCCTGTCGCCTCCCCGTGATCCACCGCTTGGTCCTTGGGTGTTGGTCAATCACAGATTTGTTTTGGTCGAGCGGTCAGGCGAAAAAAAAAAAAACATTCTCCGCGCAGCATGAGACACCGAGATTGGCGCCGCAGTTTGGCACGATGGCCAGCAGAGTGATGCATTCTGGATGCTGTGTCCTTCATTCTCAACAAAACTAGGCCTATATTGAAACATGGCTCCATGAAGTCATTAGCCTGTTGTTACTCATTTGTGTCATTCACTTAAGATAGTTTTTCATTAAAAAATAATAATTAAAAAAATTAACCTTTATTTATGCAGGGAAGGCCCTTGAGAGCAAGCTCTCATTTACAAGGACGCCCTCTTACAGTATACTTGTAAGAAGGTAATGACTCTATGAAAATCAACCGGTCCAGTTTTAGTGAGTCTGGAGCCTGTTGCGTTCATCAGGTGTGTAGAAGGAGAAAGCAGGCTTTCCTGATTCACTATTCACACGTGTGAATAGTGTTTCAGTCTGATGTGTGACTGCGAGCATGTTTGATAGTTTGAATCATTAGTACTTAGGAGTGAGGACAGATACATAGGGAGATTGCCACAGAGGACATTAGAAATACACAGAAGACAGTGTTGCTCTCTGCGAATCGTAAAAGAGGGCCAGCCCAACCTTTCATAATAAATACAACGGTGTGTAAGAAACCCATCACCAGTTACAAAGCGCAGAGCACTATGATTCACCGCATCAAGTGGCTTCAACACGGCGGCTGAGGCATGTTCATACACAACATCACCATAATCAAAAACAGACATTATCAGTAATTGCACAATTGACTTTCTAGTGAAGAATGAAAAGCAAGCCCTATTCCTGTATAGGAAGCCAATTTTTCTCCTCAGCTTTTTGGTAAAGTGTTCTACATGGGTCTGAAAAGAGTGCTGCCAAATGCCAAGATATTTATTTGAGTTAACAATTTCAATTTTCTTGCCTTGGAGTGTATGAATACTGTATGAATTGTCGAACGTACTGTAGGGGACCGTGAGAACAGCATCCATTTAGTCTTGTCAGGGTTTAGGACAAGCTTGTGATAAAAAAAAAGACTGCTGGAATGCATCAAAGCCAGTCTGCAGGCTTGCAGCGGCCGATGCAGAAGTGGGGGCAAAACTATACAAAACAATCATCAGCATAATAATGGATGTCACTGTACAATGCGGAGAGGGGGGACAATATTATTAAATAGAAGTGGACCTGAGATGGACCCCTGCGGAACGCCTTTACCAATCACAAGAGAGCTGGACCTAACACCATTAGCCACAATGGCCTGCTTTCTCCCAGACAGATAGTTAGAGAACAAGCTAACCAGAACCAGCTAGTTATAAAACACGAGTGGAAATAATACGAAATTTCATATTTCCACTCTACAAGGATAAAATATTTAGCAAGTTACTTTACTTCATTAGTTTATAGTGTTGTGGACAATCCCCATTAACTGACTAACATACACAGTAAATAGAGCAGCTTTAGCCTACATTACATGACATGACATTACATTAGAGTCATTTAGCTGACACTTTTATCCAAAGCAACTTACAATAATTGCGTTTAACAGACCCACCAGAAAAACGCGGGCAAAAATCCTTGATTATGCAGTCAAAAATCCTTGATTATGCAATGGAATATGCTGGGTTTTTATGTGATTTTATGCGATGAAAATGCGGGGATTTTCTGAAGTTGCGGGAACTTGGGAATATTGCGAGAATATGCAAAAAATGTAAGAACCTGTCCTGTATTTTCGTGCACACCCCACTCTAATGCATATAGCCTACACTACTGTACGTCTTCACATGCTTGGAATGATACGAGAAATAACAAAACCATAGCCTATGCGAGAGCGCCTAGACCAGGTATGGTATAGACCGGCGTCATGATTGAAGGCAGCCTTAAAAGGCAGCCCTGGAACTTATAAACAACCCCCGATGTCTGGTCTCTGTGGTCGTCCAGGTCATTTGCTATTTCCAAGTTCATCAGACCAAACATTTTGCCCATGCCTATGATCTGATGTTTATTGTTTTGATCTTAATATAGTCGATGCAGCTGTGCTTTAGCCTACTCTTATTGGCTATTTATTTCCTTCATTCATGATGAGAATAGCAGAGGACTTTGAACTTGATGCATTAAACATAAATTGGTGCAATTCACTAGAATGCAGGAAATGAGATGTCTGACACTCATAATCTCATGGGGGAGGACCACCAGACCCCTGCTTGATTGTGTTCCGTGAGCATGGGACTGCTGGCAAGGTGTCCCTTATTTTTCCCCATTGAAGGTGGCAACCCTACAAACGAGGTGAAAAACATTAAAACTTGAAGCAGAAAAATGCGGGAAGTATGAAATCAAGCGAGCCCCGCATATTCCACGTTTTTTGCGCGGAGTTCAGTGGTTATCGCAGTGAAAATGCACTCTTTCTAAAATTATGTGACCCTTGCATAATCTGCGCCTTTTGCCTGATTATGCAATGAATTATGCGATCGCATAATCGCGTTTTTCTGGAGGGACTGGTTTAACATAGGGAGTCAGTGTACTACTACTCACCAGAACCCGCACATGCATTTTCTTTCTAAACAAGAGATTAAGAGCATAATCTAGTGCTGAAGCCAAAGTGCAAGAGTAGCAAACTAAAAATACAATAGGTGCTTAAGAGTGAGGATGGTCAGTGGGCAGTTCATTCCACCACTGCGGGGCCAGGACAGAAAAGAGCTGTGACCGTGTCAATCGACCGTAGGGGCCTCGGAGTAATGGGGCAACCAGTCACCCCGAGGTAGCAGGGCATAGTGGTCATGTCAGGAGGGGGTGTAGGGCTTGACCATGGCCTAGAGGTAGGATGAGACTGTTCCTTTCATTGCCCTGTAGACTAGTACCACAGTTAAACTGGATGCAAGCCGCTATAGGGAGCCATTGTAGAGAGCGGAGAAGGGAAGTTGTGTGGGAGAACTTGAGGTGGTTGAACACCAGGCAAGCGGCAGTTTTCTGGACAAGTTCCAGGGGTTTAATGGCTGACGCCGGTGCCCCAGCAAGGAGAGAGTTGCAGGAGTCCAGGCGGGAGATGACAAGGGGGATGAGCACCTGCACCGTTTCGTCAGTGAGGAAAGAACAAATCCTCTTGATGTTGTAGAGCAGGAACCTGCAGGAGCGTGTGACGGATGTGATATGTGCTGAGAACGACAGTTGGTCATTGAAGGTCACACTCAGATTCCTCGCAGTCTGAGTAGACAGGCAGACTGGGGGGTGTTCCAGAAAGCGGGTTTAGTGAAAACTCTTGAGTTTGCTAACCTCAAGATTAAATTGCATTGAATCTCAGGGTTAGAAAACTCAGTTTTCACTTATCTACAGGTGTGAAGGGAACATGGTTCCATGGACAGACAGAGACATAAAGCCCTGTGGGTCTGAAAGGCTTGTGACTGGCACCTCATTGTATGCTGAAGCTATTCTCCTCAGTGAGCTGCAGAGAAAGCGCCGACTCATCGCCACTGACAGAGCGGTGCACTGATGTGCAAGAAGCTCAGACTTAACAGCCCATTTCCATCCAAATCCCCAGGATTACCTAATAGGTCAGTCTGTCTGCTTTTTATTAATGGAGCAGAGAGGAAGTCATGGATACTAAGCGCCTCCTGATTTAAAATCTCATTTTAGACTCATTTCGCAAGAATACTATCCATCAGTTATTACAAATACCGCACTCACATATCACGCCACACACACACATATACACATACACACACACATTACACTCTGCATACACACAACACTGACTGAACTACTTTTTTATGTAGTTTTTTCTTAGCGTATCCTTTTTTGCACTAGCATTTTGTACTCACCCTTTGCACTGTCCTGTCTTTGCACTGTCCTGTCTCGTCCCTGCATCCTGTCTAATGTTGTCTCCATGTAATGCACCATGACCCAAAGCAGTAGTACATTGAACAACTGCATGGCAATAAAGACATTCTGATTCTGAAAAGCTTCTTTAGTTTTTTCTTATTCAACGTATTGATAATCGATAGCTGACAGCTGAGGTCGATCAGCATGCGGGGAGGTTAAACGGCCATCCGTCTCTTGGCGTAGCCCTGGGGAAATGGAGCTGCTGGAGGTGTTAATATGCTCTTGTGAGTGCGTGCCGATCACAGAGCCATCTCGGAGCCTGGCTGACAGAGGTTCTTGTGTACGGCAGGCTGCTCCACCTCCTTCTAACTTGGCTGACAGAATGTGGCTAGATGGGGTACAGCTACGGCCTGCGTAGAAGGCTACTGTAGTTCCCATAAATGCAGAGACCGGTCATACCCCAACCCCAACCCAACCCTATACTGTACCTAAGCCTAACCTTAACCCTAAACCTACTGTAACCCTAAACCTTAACCCTAAATGTCCTCTGCATTTATGGGAACTAGCCTTTACTGTCCTTCTACACTGGTTGTAGCTGTACCCCTTCTATCCACAACCCTGAGGGTGGTTGACGTGTGCGTCAGGCTGCTCTGCCCAGGGAGAGGAGTCCCAGAGGAAGGGGCGGGATCCTGCCCAGGGTTGATTTCCATGTTGTATACGTGCATGTGCAAAGTTAGCAAGTGCCAGGTTACGCAATGCGCACATGTGATCAGTTGAATGGAAGTGCAGCTAGAGGCGGCCGTTGTGTTGAGCAAAGCATTAAATGCGTACAGCTGTCGTTGGAGTTATTGGATTATCATTGGTAGCAGAGGATGGCCGCTGCCAATTACAAAGTCTCACCGGCGTTTGATGAGAAGAAGTATTAAGAAAGTTGGAAAAATTAGGTTGATATTTGGAGGCTGGAGGCTTGGCGGTTGCCTTATCACTAACGGGAAAAGTGAGGGACAGCGCACTGGAAATCCCTGCAAAGGATTTGAACAAAGATGATGGAATCACTACACTTCTAGCTAATTTGGGTTCTGTGTTTTTAAAAGAGCAAAGAGATGGGCCCATATGAGGTGTAAACAGGGTTTGATCCGATCACAAGGGAAGAGGCCGTTTCCATGGGTGATTACATTGTTGAGTTTGAACATCGGTTCAACAGTACGTACATTTGAAATGGAGCTTCCAGATGCTGTGCTAGCTTTTAAGCTACTAGATACTGCTGGACTTAATGGTAAAGACAAACTGTTGGCGATTTCCGCTTTTCCAAGCCTCTCATTTGAGAACATGTCTGCTTTGAAGAGAATATTTGCTGATAATTAACCACGGGGGGGGGGGGGGGGGGGGGTGAACTGCTATTGAGTGGAGATTCTGATTGCCTACTACACGTGATTTACCGGCAAGCAAGATAGAAAATCAAATCTGCAAACAGCTGGAGATCCTCATGGAAGAATCCTTTGACACAGCTTGCACTGGAACGGTGTGTGAAGAAAAGTGGCTTGATCATTACATAAGTGGACTAACACAGTGAACTAACGGAAACGAAAGACATAAAGAGTGCAAGACCGTTGAAGAACATTCAAGACCATTCAAGAACATTCAAGACCATTCAAGGCCATTCAAGACCATTCAAGACCATTCAAGTTTGGCGATGGGACAGTTGTTTACTCTACAAAGAAAGTGTAAATTCCAGCCACGACAGGAAAGAAGAAATGTCGAATTGAAACATAAGTTGTCTCAGCACATATCACATTGCTTTTAAGCAAAACTTCACTGAAAATAGCTGGTGCAGTTTTGGACACTGAAAATGACTAAGTCATAATGTTCAAGCAACCAGTGGCACTTCAGGACATTACTGTGTGAACAAAAGAGGTCAGAGGACCCCAGATGACAGAGAAAGGCCGAGGTGTGGTCAACAGTCAAGGTGGTGTGGTGATATTTGTCAGGCTTGGGGCACCTGTGTTCGGGTACATCAATCCAGGCTTCAAAAGGGATATGGTCCGCAAGCAATGCTGGGAGAAAGTGTCAATCAAATGGACGGGACTGAAAATCATACCACGCTACCAGAAGCTGAACTGAATGAGAACTAGAAATGTGCAATTTGGGGAAATTGCAAGTGTGGTTGCCCATTCTGTCATCATTATTACTTAGTGTTGGGTGTGTGTGTGTGTGTGTGTGTGTGTGTGTGTGTGTGTGTTGAGTGTGTGCATGTGTGTGTTGGATGTTGTGTGCATGCACTTGTAGTTCTTCCTCTGGGTTACATTAAACCCTACAATGGCTTTGATTTTAACAAGGAATCCTGTGAAAAAGAAAATTAGAAGACATTTTGATTTTACAACCTATGGTTCAAGAGTTACAGACCAAAAGGTAAAGTGGGCTGTTATAGCGCCACTGTGAGGCCCATCAGTGTAATTATTTTCCCCCGAATAGGACTCTTGACTGTTAACCTCTCTACCAAGTTTGCTAACTGTAGGCCTTAAGGTTTCCGAGATACAAATATTTTGAGATTTTCCCTATTCCCATTCAAGTCAATGGGGAATTTTAATTCACAAAGAAATTAATATGAATTAAACTATCAAAGATATTGCTTAGCAATGAAGCACATGATTCCCGATGAAGCCGGTCGATTTGACATATGACTCGTGTGTGTGCCGTTAGAACTGTGGGAGGAGTAGCGTGGCAAACTTTTGGGGTTGCTCTAGATCCAAACCAACCAACCAAACAAACAAACCAACAAATAAAGTCGACCAAGTACTAGAGAAAGCACTAATGAGAAAGACTATGACACTGACTATGACACTGAGGTCGAGGGTGAAGAAGAGACACCAATGGATAAGGACAGTGAGAGCGAAAGTGGGGAAGAGGTACCTACAAATGATGAAGCCCTTGATGCTGAGGAGAGCAGTTAGCCCTCTCACATATCAATTCAGTCTGGAGGTGATACTCATCAATCTGACCCATCACAGACACACTCAGCCACAACTCGTGAAGTGGACTAGTAGTTACACAGATAATGAACCTGGAAAAGTACACAGTGAAAACTTCCTCAGCCGGGCAGGAAGCTTGGAGAGACCAAACGCAACCCCCAAAGGGACACACGGCCTCTGTCCACTGAGTCTCGCCACTGTCACAATCAGTTCCAGGGACGGACATGGTTCTCGTCGCAAATGTCACCGACAACGAAGCCGTGAGCGCAGTAAAGACCACCGCCGCGAGCCCAGCCCAGAACACAGCAGAGCGAAGGACAGAGAAAGGAGAAGAGGAAGGAAGAGAAAAAGTAGGAGGAGAAGGAGGAGGTAGAGAAGTGATTCTCCTGAAGCTCAGCAAATTAGACTCGCTTAGCTTGAAACTCTCATCCTCCTAGGACAGGAGGGCGTTTGAGATTATGCTAATGCATTCTTATGTTTCCTGAATGCATGTTTACTGTTGTTTGTTGTGTTTAGTTGTGCTCTGTGATCCATTGTTCATTTGGCTCTGTAACTCATGCAAAAGTGTTCTCTGACAGGATGTAAAGAACATGAGATAAATGAGGCGATTTCTCCCACTATAGTATGCACTAACCATTTTATACTCCTATATTTGTCTTTGACGATGATGATCTGAGTCTTTTTTGTCCATCTGTTCATTTGGGATACTTTGTGTAAAATGTTATTTTTCAACTTTAATAATTCACTTTAGTCCAGAAGAATCCTTTTTTTTTACTGTGTTTTTCTTTAAAGAGAAAGGGGGAGTTTGTTAAATTCCATGTTGTACACTGTGCAAAGTTAGCAAGTGCCAGGTTCAGATCATGTTATCGCTAGTAAAATCGTTTTCGTCAAAATGCTCTCCACAAACCTGCAGGTTTGACCTACAGAGCGCTGGGATTGGAGTGTTAATAGGGAGCCAAGGCGTACAAGTACGCCATTCGTAAAACTATGGGTTCGCAGCCACCATCTTCTGCATGGGAGAAAATGAAATAATTAAAAATCAATTAACAACAACACATACCATTTTGGATAGACACCAAAACCATATAAAAATATACTAAAAGTGATATAATAATAAAATTCTAACTATATCAACTTCCATTGCAATAATGTGGGGTTTCTAAAAGGTACTTTTCATTTATTTGAAGTTGTAGTTATTTTACAGTGAACTACATCCAGGTACTCTGCCGTGTTTTGAGCACTTCACTGGAGAGTGCAGCTGACCCGAGCACGTTGGTGTGCTTCGTGAACATGAGTCAGTTGCTCTTGAATTAGAGCACAGATAAAATAAAACCCCATCGGAAGCATGTGGCGATTTTTTGGTCAGAACATCAATGCCAGTGACCACTCGGTGAGTTTCCTGTCTTTGAAAACGAGAGCTTATGGTGTTTTTGAGGGATTTTGTCTATGCACCTATGGATCCATTGAGTGTGTTAGTGGTGACGGGCTATATCTCAAGAGTGCACTGTTTGATGAAACTTTGATATCGGACGTTGTATATGATCGTAAATAACCTTATAACATGGCTTATATTGCTAAATTCCGAACCTGGCCTTTAAAGTTTTATTAAAGAGACGACCCACGGCCTTGCTGCAGGCGTGTGTTCCGCTGCTGAGCGGGTCTTAGCTGGGCCCTCCTGTCCCCAGACAAATATAAACGTAAAT
>NC_140234.1:33283028-33325528 GCF_949987555.1 Borostomias antarcticus | reverse complement strand
GTTGGTTGCTAGTGAGTGACGGGTTTGTCGCTAGTGAGTAACATGCACACTCTGCGTGCACAGCGAACCACCAATCACAATCGTTCTTCATTATTCAGTCATTACTGTATTTTTTTCATATATATATATATATATATATATATATATATATATATATGTATATATTTCTGATAAAAATATATGCAATGTCTCTTTTTTCCAATATGGAGCAGCCCTAGTCCATGCTGTGACTAAAAAGTCCAGCATACCCTGCACACCCACCATGGGGTTAATTTACCTCACTTCGACTATGAAGGTCGCCTAATTATTTCACTTTGACTATTTCCTATTCCGTCAGAATGTTCTCTCAAAGAAGCAGCATGTATTCCTGTCATGCGAGAGAACCTTTGGCAGAAACAACTCCCGCCACAGCAGAGGGAATCTGTTAATGTGACGCTCACTGAATTAAACACAAAACGCTGCTGAAAAATCTGCACTTCATGTCCACCAGGCTACAGGCCGCGGACGCTCCCGGGCACGACTACGGGAACAAAGAAGCTTTTGTATTCGACAAAGGGCTCGAAATGTGAGCCGTGGCCACAGCTCCACTTTCCTAAGGAGGCTTAATCACCGCGAGGATTCCACAGGGTGAGAGGGAGAGAGGGATAGAGAGAGAGAGGGATAGAGAGAGAGAGGGATAGAGAGAGAGGGAGCGAGAGAGAGAGAGGGAGTGAGAGAGAGAGAGGAAATTAGGGGAGAGAGAGAGAGAGAGTAGGAAGAAGAGATGGACAGGGAGGGAGAGGGCATCGGCGGATTCTTGGGCTGCAACTTTAGCTTTGTACTCTCTGTGTGTGTGTGTGTGTGTGTGTGTGTGTGTGTGTGTGTGTGTGTGTGTGTGTGTGTGTGTGTGTGTGTGTGTGTGTGTGGGCGCGCGTGTGTGTCGGGAGAGATGAGAGGCAGACGTGTGTAGGCCCTACCCCTGGCGTGGCAGAGGCAATCAGCATTTTGGTGGGGGCTTTGATGGCTTCCAAGAGGAAGACCTAACTAGCAGCCCGGTCCCCTCGCCACCCGCGCTAGGGCTGCTGGGATGGCTGGATCAGAGGCTGTGGAGCCACAGAGCCCCGACGTCTGGATGTCCTCCCTGATGGACCATTATGGTGGGCTGGTTGGCGGCGCTCACCCAGAGAAAGCCAGGCCGACTGCTGGAGTGTGGGTTGCTGGGGCTGGCCGACTACACAGCATCCCAGCGCCTCCCCCCGCATAACAGCACACAGAGCATTCCGTCAAATACAAAGAAAGGTAGTCCTCGTACCCCGGGGTCGGAGGCAGGAGAAGACGCTACGTCCGTCCTTTCCGTGCGAACGGAAGTCATCCGAATCCCTTGTGTCATTTTCGAGCGACGAATCCTCGAGGGCGGACCCTCCCTGTAATGCTGGGCTCACACTACAGGATTTTGGGCCCTGGATTCAGCCTTCCCGACAAACGGAGGAGAAATCTGGTCGGGAACGTTGGTCGGCCCAGATGATCTTGTAATGTGAAGGGTTTTCAGATTCAATATTACACTTCCCGATCGGCTCGCAGACCCATCGGAGCGGCCCCGATAATATCAAACATGTTTGATATTTAAGATTATTACGTCACGACTTTACAAGCGAGACGGCGAGACCGGTGGTTTGCCGCCCCCGCAGGCACGATAATATCCTGTAATGTGTGATGAGCCGTTATTTTCAAATCTTGGAGTGTGCGCATGTTTGAGATTCACGAGAAGAACATCTGTTAAGATTCTCCTTATATGCGTGATGCAACCCGATTTCAAAATCGTCTAGGATTTTAAATATCCCGTAGTGTGAGTCCGGCGTGAGCGCGTGTTTACGCGTGCGCGCGTGCGTATTTACAGCCGCCTGCCGTTCGGCTGCCTGGGTCCACCGTGGCGGCGTCTCCCGGCGCACGCGTTCACCGCCGGGGAGCGCATAAATCATGGATTAAAGCGGAGCCTCGTTCGTATTCATCCCCCCCCGTCCTCCTCATATCTGGGGAGCTAACTACGGCGTCGAGGACAGCCCAGCGAGCAGCAGGCAGGTTTAATCAGGGCCTCGCCACGGCACGCCGGTCTCAGAGGACAGCCAGACACTTTGAGCCATGGGCGGCCATGTAGCGAGAGACAGAGAGAGAGAGAGAGAGAGAGGGGGGGGGGGCTCAGATCCACAGGATATAGCCAGAGAGACATTCTAGAAAGGTCTTCTGCTCTGGGAGCATGCATGCGCGCATGTGCGTGTGTGTGTGTGCGCATGCGTGTGTGCGTGTGTGTGTGTGTGTGTGTGTGTATGTGCGTGTGTGAGCAGTGCCCATGCTGGAGCAGGGCTGTGGCAGAGTAGACTGAGCAGTCAGCCCATGGAGAGAACAGGCCAGATTAAACCCCCCTCCCCCGGTGAACAGCCACACGTGTGCAGTGAACAAGCCTCCCATTAATACTGGAGAAAAGAGCACGCCGCTTCATTGAAGCCAAAAGCTGTCATTTCCGTTCTTTTTTTTCCAAAGATCTGTGAGGCAATTTGAATAATAATAATTTTAGACTTTGCTCTGGTGAAAAAAGCAGGAGCGTTGGAGGCTGTCTGCGAGCGCTGCTATAGCCAGCTAGCCCCGCTCCTTGAAGGTCAACTCGGTTCCTCTACGGCTCGATCAACCCCGCCTGAAGGTCAACTCGGCTCCTCTCCGGCTCGATACAATTCAGGCCGATGGTGAGATTCAATTTCTGCCCGTGGGCACTTAACCAGTGACCCGTTTCAGAACGGGCCGCTCCGCCGCCCTCCGGGTTCCTCCGAGCAGAGCAGCGGGATCCACGTGAGCAGAGGCAGAACTCAGGCCCTGCACATGTCCGGCACACGGGTCCGATCGAGGAGAAGTAAACAGCAAGTAAACATACCCTCCCCCCCCCCCTCTCCCAAACCATGTAAGATCTGGTATAAAGTATTGAATTACAGCTGTGACTCGCCCAACAGAGAGGCCCAGTGTGTTGCATCGCCGCCGAGGACAGCTTCCGATCGATGGGCCGCCTGGCACAGATGGACCCTGGCCCGGGAGCTTTTAATTAAAGGGCATGTGAGAACAGCTCCCAGCTGCCGCCCGGGTGCAAGACGACACCCCGGGCCCCCATCCCGCACCTCTGCCCGCGTGGCGCCGCTCGTCAAATGCACTTTAAGGGGAACAAAAGGGGAGCGTGCGAAACGAGTTCACCTCCGCGAGGAAGGACGCGCGGCCGGGGCAGACCTCCGTACAAAGAGAAGATATCTCTTTGATGTGATGAAAAGTACATGGAGATTGGATCGTATTACAATCAAAATGGCAGTGGTGGGAGGGCACAATCATACTTTCAGCTGTATGCAAATGGCGGCCAAGAGCCGGACCCCTAATTGTCACTAGCGACTCAGCCTAATGAGTATATTATGGTCTCCGTGTGCAGCCTAGGGGCTCCGAGAATACCATTGATTTTCTGATCCTGTAATATTTAAATTCACCTTGATTAACCCTCTATTCTATTCTACTGAAATACAACAGAAATCAGGTCAGGCTCGTTTCATACAAGCCAGGCTCTTTCGGTTGCTAAGGAGTGCTGCCAGTTGCTCTGTATTATGATGGATCATGGATACTGGAGTTCTTGGCGGCGGGAGGTAATACCCCGGGGCCTCACCTATGAGCGTGGTGAGGAAAGAGACGGTCTCGGTGTCTCTGCCGTCGTTGTACACCGCCAGGTGCCAGATGCCAGAGTCCATGTACTGGATGAAGCCTGTGTGGTGGGTGGTGACGGGGGCCAGGCTGCGCTGTAGGGCCAGAGGGCCCTCCACCCCCGGGACCTCCTGCACAAGCAGCCTGCGCCCATCCAGAAGCTCCACAAAGTCAAACTGGAACACACACACACACACACACACATACAGACACACACACACACACACACACACACACACACATACAGACACACACACACACACACACACACACACACACACACACAGACAGTTGGAGAGAGAGAGAGACACAGAGAGAGAGAGAGAGAGAGAGAGAGAGAGAGAGAGAGAGAGAGAGAGAGACAGACAGGTGGAGAGTGACAGTCAGACAGACAGACAGACAGACAGACAGACAGACAGTTGGAGAGAGACAGACAGACAGACAGGTGGAGAGAGAGACAGACAGACAGACAGGTGGAGAGAGAGACAGACAGACAGACAGGTAGGCAGGCAGACAAGATGTACAGACAGACGAGCAGACAGGATAGGCAGACAGACAGACAGACAGATCAAACCATTAGTGTGTCAGAAGACAGCAAGTGCTGCTGTTACAAAAGCGGCATTCCCCCTGCATTAATAATGAGACAGTCGTACATCAGATAGTACATCAGCATCATTCCCCCTGCATTAATAATCAGACAGTCGTACATCAGATAGTACATCAGCATCATTCCGCCTGCATTAATAAGAAGATAGTCGTATATGAGCTATTAATAACCAAGATCAGAGCAGCAGGGACATATCTGTCTGGAGGAATCGTTTTATAACAAAACGTTGCATGTTAAAGGGAAACTTTTCCTTTCAAACTAGTCAAGTGATAAAAGCGAAAAACAAATTAAAAGTTGCTGTTTACTCAAATAGCATCTGAACCGATTTGCTTCATAATCAGAGCCAAGTCAATGCATATCAATGAGATATTCATTCTCACATGCACCAACTCATCTGTTGCTCTCTGGGGAATCAATCCTGGCACTAAAATGCGCTATTCTGTCTGCAGTCAGGAGGGGAGAAGAGGCAGAAATCTTCTTCTGCATGGTGGAAAGAAATCATCAAGCACGACATTCATATCATGTCTGTGATGCATGCTAGCATTGACCCTTTGGGAAAATCAGTGGACGCATAGCTACATTTGAAAACACAGACCAGTGTGGGATACATCCAGGCCATGACAGGCAGCACGATTAATGGCGTGATGTACTTGGCATTGTGCTCTGCATAAGTGTGTGTATGTCCAACTGTAGGCCGCTCAGCTCAGTCACCTGCGGTGAATAATTAATAATATTGAACCTCTAAGAAACCGCCTCAAAGTAATTCAACGTACACTGGCGTATTTTAGATATTCACTGTATGTTCGACACCATTATATAAATATGTGATGTCCAACGCCACAACCCGGCGGTCTGTGGAAGACGATAAATGAAAAGAAACTGGTTTGAAATACCACGGAAGTCTGTGAATGATAATAGTCTTTGTGATAGCACTAGAAGAACAAGGCACACACTGCGATAATAAATGTACAGTGACAGGGCATGTAAATCCCGGACGTATTGGTTTGTTATGGAGCGTGAGGTGCAGTCGGTGGGGGGTGGGGGGGGGGGGGGGGCTGTACGCCTACAGAGTGGTGATGGAAATACCTGGAATAATGGTCTTCGTCGGGACAGACGAGTCGTCGCGCAAACACCCACCTGCGTGTGTGACGGCGGCAGGCCCCTCCTCCCGTAGATCCCCACCAGGGCGTCTTTGCTCAGGGATATGTTGAACTTCAGGTACATGGGGTGATCGACGAAGACCTGCGACCTCCAGAACACCCCGGAAGGGATCTGCTGGGCCACCTTGCGGCCCACGTCTATCTCCCCCATGTCTATGAAGCTGTCGTCCGGGAACAGGCCGTCGGGTTTGCCTGGATCGGTCGGAGAGAGAGGGCACCGTTAATCCAGCACGCGGAGGGGGGATTGCGATACTACAGCGCGATAGTCTGACCATCTCACTGGTTTTCAATCACATCACTGACAGACAGGAAAGATGACCCTTGCGGCCGGCCGGCTGGTGGAAGCGAGCCGTTCTGAGGGGCCACCCACGCCCAGGTAGCGGCCAGCGGGCCCCTGCTGCTCGCGCCTCCCCGCGCTCCATTACCCAGCCGCCACCAGCCCCCGCCGGAGAAGACCACATCTGCTAGCCCGTGTAAATTGGCCAATTTCAGCGATGATGCCGACTAAAGCGGACATCCATGCAACAGAGCCCCCAGGATTTGGCGGTGCCCTCGGCGTCGGGTTGCAGGCAGATGGCCGGCCTCCTCAAAAGTCCATCATTGGCGACGGCTTTTATGGGAGCGGACAGGACATGCTCTCCCCGTCCGCGCCACCCCTCCGCTCTGACCAACCGTCTCTGGTTCGTCAAATCGCGCGCATTAGCGGCGTGCTCGTCAGCTGTTTGAATAATTCGTTCAATCCCAACCTGTGATAATGGGCCTCATTGATAATAAATAAATAAATAAATGGTGGTGGTGTTTCTCTCTCCACCATAACCGCCCCCCCCCTCTCCCCCCTCTCTCTCTCTCTCCTCTCCCCCCTCTCTCTATCTCTCCCTGCACACTGCACAATTGTATACTGCCAGGATGGAAAATCCCGCTGCAAATATAATAGGGGAAGGCGGATTGGAGCGGTGGAGTGCATCACCTCGTTTAAACATTAGATTGATCAGCGGCGTTTCCCTTGACAACAGCATACTGTAAGGGAGTGAGAAAGCCCCGGCCATTGATTTCCCTTCATCTACAGCTGTCAGTCAGGGTGGACGCCCAGCAGTGACCACGCCCCCTTGCTAGCCACATTCTCTCTCTGTCCCCCGTCTGGTAAGTGAAAAAGCCAACTCTGTGGATTCATCTATATGGTAATGCCCACGGTTTCCCACCTTTTGTCGGCTGCCTACGGCGAATCACGCGGCCGGATCTGATCCGGTTTTGTTTTGAGTGTGGCGGGGAGTAAAGTTTCAGAGTGTGGCGCAGTACCGTGGGGGACTGGCGCGCGCTTTCTTCCTCTGCCAGGAGAGGCAGCCCAGAGCCACAGATGAAAGGATCACATCCGTCCTGAAGGGGACAGCGTGGATAATCCCCTCGCAAGCCCTCGAACCTCCGATCACTCCCTCCAGGAACAAATAATACTTTCCTACTTAACAGCAACTTACACTGGGCTACAGTGCAGATCTCACAGCGCATGGCTGGGACTGGACAAAACCTGGACCACAAAGAGCTATGAGATGGCGTCTGACTTCAGAAATATCACTGGCAAACTTGGTCAAATTTGGTAAAGCTTGAAGCTGTGCTACGTTCATCGTTCATTTTGGAAGTTTGGAGATGAATCACAGCTATACTGTCATTTCTCGGCAATATTTCTGGCCAATTGTAGCTACAGTATTGTAGAGACACCACCAGAACACCCCCAGTGGAACATCCCACACCGGCATCTCGGTACTCGTAATCATTCACTCAAAACATTTCCCCCGAGCGTACCCCCCCCCCTCCCCCTCCTGGTTTCCCGAACAGCTTACCGTCGGGCAGCTCCAGCCCTGTGTTGCCCAGCGGGGGCAGGCTCAGGTCAGTGGGGAGAAGCGGCCCGCTGGTGTTGTCCTCTGACCGCTGGTACATCTGCCTCTGCAGGGGCTGCAGGCTCCAGTTCAGGCCGAACAGATGCATGGCTGCCAGAGAGACGAGAGGTCAGGTCGGTCAGCGCGTTTGCGTCTACGTGATGATGACCATGCAACAGCTGGGGACGATTTCACAGGGTACCAGCTGCGACAGTCACAACAGGCTAAAATGTTTTTAAAAAGTACAAAATTATCCTTTCCGAAGTTCAATTGCGTGCGCGCGTGTGTGCGGGCGTGTGTGTATACAGTACGGATGTTTGTGTGTGTGTGTGTGTGTGTGTTTCATAACAATGGCCTTTACTCCAGGAGGCTTCTACTGAGTGGTTAGAGGTGCACTAGATGACCCCTAAAGGTGACATCTGGGGGCGAACAGGAAGATGAGACAAATAACACATAAAACAATGTGGGGGCTTAATGGTTCCTAGCGTCGGCTGAAAATGCTGAGCAGCTGAGACCAGGAGATGAATGGAGCTCTGAGCCTCAGGACCGGGTCTGCTGAGCCACCCCATCCCAAAACACACACAACACCCCCCCATGCTGTTCTTCTCATCCACATTACCTCACTAATTCCCACCAAAGACTGGAGACAAGGAATGCATCTAGTCAGCAGGAGGAGAACAGGGCGTCCTGAGCTGAAGCTGAAGACAGCCTGATATTTCACAAGGTCAACAGAAGGAATGCCCTTTGGGACAATGGCGATGGAGAGCAGGACAGGGGGGGAGGGGCCAGCCGTGATAGATCACCGGTTACAGAATAGACAAGACGAGCTTAGCCAGGCAAAAGACACCTTGGAAACCAACAGTCAGCAGGAAAAGGGCCCATAGATGCAATACGGCTATTTTACTGGTTTGTCAGTTCTCCTCCGCTCCTCGAATAAATAACCAAGCAATTCAATTATGAGGTGTGAAATTAGCAGTCAGTTTAAAGGACTGGAACAGGGACTGTGGGCTTCCCTCTCTTCCTAGAACTGTATCTAGGAACTGTTTTTCTATTAATGTTTTCATTTTTCTCTCTGTAAGAACATAAATGTTTCCAGTGCTTTTTACTGCCTACTTTGACAAGCAGTAGTGAATCACCATTGCTGTCCCACAAACAGAATGGAGAGGGAATAGATTTGTTATGTGGTGCGACTTACAACTAAATATCTTATCTTGACAAAGGTGACAAGTATCACTAAATATTATCATTTTTGAATATAGACCCGACATTCACTTAAAACATGACTTCTCACATGTAGTTTACATGGTGGCAGTGATACAAGGCCGACACTAATGATTAAACTGATGGCTAGCATTTACTAATGAGATACTATTCAGTATTCTAATTCAAAATTAGGATCAAAAACAAAATCAAGGACACATTTAGAACCCTCACTGACTCATGCACAACCATTACGTTCAAATTGGCGGTCAAACAACAGAGTGTGCATCTGACAGGCTGCGGATCAGACCAGCCTAGCTGTGATGAACTGAACACACTGCCTCTCTCCAGTGGAAACGGTTCCATTAATTATGCCCAGCCTAATGCCTTCATTCAGTTCCCTCTAAATATGTGGCCCAAGGATTAGCAGACCTTGCAAAAATGTTGCCATAAAGGAGAAAACGCATTGGGTTTTCTCAATCAATAGACACTGGAATGTCACTCTGTGTCTCTCCCCCATATTTGACTCCACTGAAACGGTGGCGGGCACATTTAGACCTCTTTCTCTCCAGACCGAGCGTTCAGGATGAGAGCGCAGCTTGGCCGCACTCTTCGGAGGTACTGTAAACAGCAACAGCAGATAAAGTGCGGGTGTCTTTATACGACAATATAAATGCAAACACTAAAGTCACCCCTGCCCTTCCGGTGGCTGTGGAATTGTCCGTGTCAGAGGAGGACAGGGGCCCAGAGACAGATGGTTGGTTTGTCATATCGTCGACCCCGGCAGAGATGTTGCTGGTGATTTGTGGCTCTGCATCGACAGTAAAAACAGAGAGGGAGTCTGTGGAAAGTTGCCGGCAGAGCCGTCGCATCAAAGGCGCCGGGCGGGGCTGTCGTTCCAAGTGTCCGAGTAATCACTTCTCCGCGGGCCCCCATTCTTTATCCGGGGCAGCCTCCCCCCCCCCTCCGTTCCCCAAGGCTT
The DNA here is from genome assembly GCF_949987555.1 of Borostomias antarcticus. Lineage (NCBI taxonomy): Eukaryota > Metazoa > Chordata > Actinopteri > Stomiiformes > Stomiidae > Borostomias > Borostomias antarcticus. Next base: position 33,316,006 of record NC_140234.1, on the reverse strand, counting down.
CTAATGGAGAATGACTTACAGAGCCTGTCCCCCCGCAAATGATTCATCCCAGCGCCTCCCTGGTATCTGTGATATGCAGAGCGCTGGGGCTGCGCCAGGAGCACACAGCCCTCTGACGTTTATTTTGACAACTTCCCCAAACTTTGTGGAGACTGTGTGCGCTCCACACAATGTCTCCTTGGACCGGCTTCAAGAGGAAGACAGGCTGCGGGAATAGCTAGGCGGTTTCTAATGAGAGGCCCTGTGGCGGCGACAGCATGCGTCTGTGTTTTCAAGAGTGCCCCTACCCCCCTCCCTCCCTCCCCCCCAACCCCCTGTGATCTGCCGGCGGACTGCGCACCCATTTTCTTCGTATGGAACACTTGTTGTGGCCTCCTTCCGCTTAACGCTTGGCAAGGGATCTGGGCCGGCCTGGTGCCAATCAGGAAGAGAAGGAGAGGACTCTTGACCAATATGAGGAGGCGATGGCGCCCGGCTGAGGGTGCTCTGCCAGCCGTCCTGAGCTTCGACCTTCTGTTCTCCAGATCTCTCCAGATACAGTACGCTTCAACAGAAGCCAGGAAAGAACAAGCCTTTCATCAAGCCTCCCTGCCTACCACTCAACCTCCCATAAATATACCGTAATACCTATCTGAATAGAATAAAGATGCCTAACCCCGTTTTACCCAGTAAACTGAAAAAGCAGTGAAGTGAAAAAAAGAAGGTGGCCTGGGAAGCATGTGTCCTCCCTCATCTGTCAGTAGTGGACCGGGTGCATTAGCAAGCATATGGCTAATTAATCCCTTTTAGACACTTGAATGAATGAGTGTTGAATGTGGCAGCCTTCGGTCGCTCATTATCCACCTAATTGCGTTTACACCTCTCCTGCACATGGACTTCTCTTTGTGTTCCAGCCCGTTGTGTACACCACCTCTTTTTGAGTGCCAGGCCTAATTGGCATACTGACAGTAAATTGATATTTTCTCATTTCATGAAATATTTTGACATACTTTTGTTTCGTTGGAATACACAATGTGAAAAGCCCTTGTACTTAAAGGGCAGAAAATGGCAGTTCCTTGAATTAACAGCCAATCGATGGCAATTTAGAATTGTTACTTTATTTCTGAATTATGCTCTTGACAGAACATTAAGGACATACTGTACAGTACTGTAGGCTACAGTATCACAGCAATGAAACCGCTCTTAGTAAAATAATCAGACTAAACTCTGGTATAAAAAAGGTCTCAATTCTTGTCCTATTAGACCTAAGTGCAGCCTTACGATCAACCATGACATCCTGAATCAATCGCCTCTCTGACAGTGTTAAACTAGTTCAAAACATACATCAAAGGAAGAAAGTTCTACATCAGAGATGTCTGAGAAACATGACACCTGCTTTGGGGCTGCACAAGGGAGCTGCATTGGTCCATTACTATTCTCACTATACATGCTGCCACTCGGGGAAACTCCTATTACTACCCATAAACTCTAGCTATAAACTCCATTACTACCCATCTTTGAGCGATAACTTCTTGAAGCTAAACAAGGACAAAACTGAAATCCTACTGATCGGATGTAAAACAAAAAGAGAAATGCTGTTTAAAAATCTGGGGAAACTGAGATCTTGGATCAAACGGATGCAGAAAAAGATATTCATGCTTTTATTTCAAGCCCACTCAATTACTGTAATGCACTCTTCACTGCCCCCCCCCCCCCCAAAAAAAAACACTGAAAGACTTCAGCTCATTCAAAACCAAGCATAAAGATGGCGTGGACCTGTTCTGCAGCCATCTTGCCAGCTCCACAGAGATTATCACCACCTGGCACGGGAACAGCACCTCTCTGGATCGCAAGGCCCTACATAGAGTGGTACGGTCAGCTGAACGTACCTTGGGGAGCCACTCCCCCACCTCAAGCACATCTACTACAGAAGATACAAGACCACGCTTAACAGGATCCTGAAAGACCCCAGCCACCCAGGACATGGACTGTTCTCTCTGCTAGTCAGGGAAGAGATACCGCACTCACATGGCGAGCACAGAGAGGCTCAGGAAGAGCCATCCGGCTCCTGAATGACTGACTATCTAACATACAGACAGTACTGTACGTACATAGAACCACTTGCAATGCAAATGTCAATACACCCCCCACCAAAACAATTGTTTGGAATAGGTTTCTAAAAATGCAAATTGTTAACAACCCACTCGATTGCTACATGTATCTGTTTATTGGGGAAGTCTGGTCTAGTGGTATGAGGATTGGCACCTCATCCACAATTTTTCACCTAGGTTTAGCAGAAACCTGGAGATACGCCAACGGGTGTTATCTTGAAGGTGATAAGAGTCACTGTATGAGTTATATAAATGTGTGAAGTAGGCCTTGATCTACTAAAAGTCACTGTGTAGCTAATACAAACATGTGCAGTACGGTTAACAAAGCATAGAACAGAATCTAATTATGCATCTCAAAAATTGACAATTGGGTTTTACTATACAATAAGAAGTGCCATACACATTTGTGGAATTTTGGTGCTTTGTAATATTGTATTGGTAAGCTTTTTAAAATATTGTATTTTACTTGATTTCTTATCTTTATCTTCTTTTGTCTTTTATCTTCTATCTTATTTTCCTGCTTTCTGTTAATTGTGTTTATTTTTTTATGTGAAGCACTCTGTTTGCATGTAAATTCTCTGTTGTAATGTACTTTGAGCTGCATTTATTTGTATGAAAGGTGTTATACAGTTGTATATGATTATTATTATTGTTATTATTAGTATTAATAAAATAATAATTATAACAACAGTAATAACAACAATAATAATAATATTGATAATAATAATAATAATAATAGTATTGATGATAATAATAATAATAATAATAATAAGGATCAGCACTACCGATACGAGCTGTTCCTGAAACAGTCTAAGAGACACTGTGATGTTGACAACCTCAAGACTGTGGGTGTGCTATTAAAGTCTATATCTTCACACTGGTAGGTTAGTGTGTCTGCTGGAAAAGTGAACAGCCTGTCTTTTCTACGTGTGGATGATGTCTGTGTGGGTAATGTCTATGTGGATGATGTCAGTGTGGGTGATGTCTGCATGGATGATGTATTTGTGGGTGATGTCTGTGTGAATGATGTCTTTGTGGATGATGTCTGTGTGGATGATGTCTGTGTAGGTGATGTCTGTGTGGATGATGTCTGCGTGGATGATGTCTGTGTGGTTGGTGTCTGTGTGGGTGATGTCTGTGTGGATGGTGTCTGTGTGGATGATGTCTGTGTAGGTGATGTCTGTGTGGATGATGTCTGTGTGGATGAAGTCTGCGCGGATGATGTCTGTGTAGGTGATGTCTGTGTGGATGATGTCTGCGTGGATGATGTCTGTGTCTGTGTGGGTGATGTCTGTGTGGATGGTGTCTGTGTGGATGATGTCTGTGTAGGTGATGTCTGTGTGGATGATGTCTGTGTGGATGAAGTATGCGCGGATGATGTCTGTGTAGGTGATGTCTATGTGGATGATGTCTATGTGGATGATGTCTGTGTGGATGATGTCTGTGTGGATGATGTCTGTGTGGATGATGTCTGTGTGGATGTCTCATTGAATGGTTGATCCTGCAGGAGTTATCCTGCGTTGAGTTCATTTTCTTGGAGATAACAGCAGTGAAAAAGTGTTGTTTCAGCAAGACTACTGGTCAATATATCAAATTTTTCATTTGGTTTGTAAATACCCCTCCAGTACTTCAGTCTTCCACAGCAACATTCCTAAGAGGGTACACTGATAGACCCTAATACCGCAGGAACAGAGCCCGTGCTCGTGTCATCCCCTGCCAGTCAAGAGCGTATACTCATAGATCCGCACACTCGATCCCAGCAACACATTAATAGCTCCGAGATTAATCAATCGCGCTCTCTCACTCCGGTTGGAATGGTGTCAATACTGACAAGAAAACAAAGATGGCACCAGCGGAGTTCAGACATTTGGTTCAGAGTGAAGGACATTCTGAAGAGGAAAAAGAAAGAAGCCAACATGGAGCGTACTACAATACTGTACATTCGTGTAAATGCGGCCTTGCCAGAGCTTGCTGGGTGGAAAATCTGCCCATTGTGAATGGAAGTGAACACAGGAGGACTCTGATGGCCTTAAAAAGGCTGGTCGCATAATGAAGGTACTAATGGAAAAGCCACCGCAGAGAAAATGGCACTAAACTTTTTCACCCTCAGAATAATTCATTCCACAAGGCTGTGCAGAGGAGAACACATGCTGCAAGTCAAAACATCTGTCTTCAGGTCAAATTGGCCTCATTAGATAACTCAGTTGGAGTTTCCAATTAAATGCCTCAATAATTAATTGCACTTGAAATTAAATATATTTTCTCATCAGCATTTAATTAAACATGGCCTTGTTCTTGATTGGAAATCCAGATCTTGGGGTGTGGTTTGGTTTCCAGCATGTTTACTTGCGTGGTTGAGATTTTGATTTTGGGGAGGTTATAATTATATGAGGTGATTACTCAGTGTCAGATTGGTGGGCTTCCTGGCTCCTGGCCCTAGACAGGATGTGAAGCCAAACCGCACCGCTCATACTAAGCAGGCCCTCCAAACTAACCACTCCCTCAACTTATCACTATGAAGAGCTTAGTGGTTAAAACACTGATGCCCTGAGTCTGGAGTGGAGCCATGAACACTCGACCCAGAGACATTGACTAATGGCATGTCTGTCAATTCAGCCTCCGAAAGAAACAGAAGTGATAGTTTTCATGATCGTTAGGCTGTAATATATATTTATTCTAGCTGTTGCAGATGTGGAAGCCGTTCATCTCTCTGGTTTTGGGGAAGTGCAGCATCTCCTGGGACTTATACCAACAAGCAGCTGGGCTCTTCATTCTCCACTGGACACCATCTCATCCTCTTGTCCGAGTGAGACTGAATCTTACAATGGAACAATTTATATGCTAAACAGGTTGATATACGTGGCAGTTCAAATTCATTTCAATGTAATATACAGTATATGAAATAGAACTGTGCATCATCTTCTAAAACATGGCATAATATTTACGGACAGACGGCACATGGCTAAAACCCCATTCTGCCTGCCGCAGGAGTGCACAAGCACAAGCTTCTCCTACTCATGCAATATGCATTCATGGGAGGGTCGAGGGAAATGTGTGAGTTTCACACAAAAACGTATGTGGAGATGTGAGAGGAGAGACTGATTACATAGTCCGCCGTGTGTATCAAAACTGCTGGGTAAAAGCGCACATATGTTTTGCAGTGAAATTTGTCCTCTTAAAAGCAGGTGGAGTCCAGCCAGTGGCTTTGCGTGGGGACAGTGTAGAAAGCATGGCAGCATTCATCCAAGCAAGACAAAGACAGGCCTTGGAGACGTTAATTATTTTGACCCACTACAGTATGTCAATTTTATTAGCATAATGTGTTATGATGACATTAAGAGGGCGATATGCCTCAGAGAATATCATGTTGGCAGTCATTAAAGGATAAAGACACTGAATTTTATGTTTAGCCCTATTCCTGGCTTCCCTGGCATGTATTCCTGGCAACAACAGTAACTTGTAAACAGTACTAATTTCACCGAACATACAACAGCCATCCCTTCACGCTGTAAACCTCCGCGAAATTCGGATTCGGATGAATTTTGCAGAGGTTTACAGCGTGAAGGGATGGCTGTTGTATGTTCAATGAAATTAGTACTGTTTACAAGTTACTGTTGTTTCGAAATGCAGAGGCGAAAGGACCTATGGTGTTTACAGGACGATTTCAGAGCTTGGTAAGCATAAATCATGTAATTCCTGAACTTGAAATACACGTATATCATACTTTTTAGAGTTTTTTCGAGTGTGCCCATAGCTAGCAACAAGCCAGGGTGCACGCGGCAATGTTATTGACACAGAACTCTGTACTGCACAAAACAGAAATATTTTAACCTGTACTAGTCAGATACATGCCAGGGAAGCCAGGAATAGGGCTAAACATGAAATTCAGTGTCCTTATCCTTTAATGTCGGCTAATTGGCTGCAAAACTCTGCTGCGTACATTACCTACTGCATGAGACTGGACTTTGCTGAGGCACATTTTGGAAGGGAAATTGTTAGGGAAGTTGTAGTTCGTGCAATCTGTATCATCACTGTTAGTTACAAAATATTTGAATATACAAATCCTGGCAATTCATTGCTTCGCAGGAATCCCGGCGACACCAATCAGTAATGACTTTCGCGATCAGGCGTTCCCAACCATAGATATGCCCCGCCCATCTAACCTGGGCTAGTGTCTCTCATTTGCGATAGTGTCATAGTGTCTCTCATTACGACCTGTCACTCTTTCAATTTTGCCCCGTCCATACACCCTCAGAATACCAGCTTGGGCGGTGAAGTGGCACAGACTCCATTAGTATGCGCAGCGATTCAATGTAATATTTGAGTCTGGAGAGAGACTAATTTGCTACTAACTACATGGATGCAAAAAAAACCCTGATGTAAGTAATTATTTTATTGACAACTCCATTTCCTCTCCAATGCAGAACATGTTTTCTACAAACCTGCTGGCGATGCGCAGCCTGACGCAGATGAAGGACTATTCAGTCTTTTAACATGGCCTGGCCTTCCTAAAATGAAGAGGCATGGCATGCGCATTCTGCCGACTGGCTGAGTCTCTCTTCACGCCCTAATATGGTTTGAGGGCGGAGGCGCGCGCCGGTTTACGCTACAGACGCAGGTTCTGTACGTCCAGCGTAATGCGAGCAGGCACAGCGTGCGCTTTCTGTGGACTGGCCAAGCCGTTGTTTACGCTGCGCTCGCAAACCTGCGTACATCTACCCCTTTGCGTTGTTAGATAAAACGACATTTTCATCAACAACGACCATGGGCAATAAAAAAAAAAAAAAAAAAAAAAAGAAAGCCTTGCTATCACGTACTGAAAACATATGATAGTGAGCAGTGAGCTTCCCCGAAGGTCCTTGGCAATAGCAGATGCTAACATGACATGACAGCAACTTACTAATGTTTCATTTAACAGAGCTCTACAGTAAACATGCCCCTGGCTGCCAGCGGGTCCACACACATTCAGATCTGATATCCTGATGGGCGTGTTTGGGAGGCGCGGTATCCTAACATGCGATAGCTGATATCTCTTTAGCTCTCCCTCCGTCTCCTCTAGTCACGGTAGCGGCCAACCGGCTCGTCTCTGCAGACTCAGTCATCCCAGCCTGGGGATCATCAAGACATTACTCTAGATGAGAAAAGTCAATCTACGAGTCCCTACATAATCATATAGCGCTCTGAGGGCAGATTCCGCGCTATTAAAATGCGTAACGGCAGGGACATAATGGACCGTGGAGGTTTCCCTGCCCTGGTTGGTGGAGAAGGGGGGGGGTGACGGCGGTGACTCACCGATGAAGTAGGCCAGCAGGAACACCAGAGTCACCGACAGCAGGATGGCGCTGAGCGCGGCGCACTTCCAGTTGCAGCGGCCGTAGGGCTTCTTCACGCTGAAGGCGGGCCGGGAGAAGGTGCTCCGGGGGAGGGGTCGCGGTGGCGGGGGGGAGTACACCGTGCTGGAGGTCAGCGGGTACCCCGGCGACGTCGTGCAGTACATCGGTGACGTCCCGCCCGGCTTGAACAGGAAGTGTCTGGAAGGGAAAGCATCCGGGTTAAGGGTCGCTCCGGCTCTCGGAGAGCGAAGTCTGCCGTCCTCACGTGACGGCGCAGCTCCGCGGACCGCTCTCCCTTATACTGGTCAGTAATTGGTCCTGATGGGGGTTTGCAGTCCCTGTACTGGTAGTACTGGCTATGCGCGCTCACATTGCTGCTGTTGCCATAGCCACTCTTCCCGCTAGGTTATTGAGAGGCTGGACACAGGCTGGGGTCTGTCCAATCGAAGCTGTGAATCAATATCAAATCTAATTTACAGGACTAGTGACCACAGCAGGGTCTGCTTAATGCATGCCGCTGAGCCGGCTTATAATTCACTGCAAGTATGTGTCAGAGCCTTCGCTGGGGGGGGGGGGGGTCTGATCCATGGCGGTGGAGGGGTGTTTGTTCGCCCTTGAAGAACATGGCCGCTTCTGCGAGAGAACATGTGTAGGAGCTGCATGCCCAGCCGCCTCACAATCCACCCCCCTCGCGGAGTTGGGAGGAGGGGAGGCGGCGCTGTCAAGGCTCTTTTACTGACAAGTTTATAGGACGCCGGGAAATGATTGTGGCTTGAATGTGAGTGAATGTCACCGTGCACTGTGTGATGTGGGCGAGTCGCTGAAACCATTCTCTCCTTTTCTCCCAGGAGGAATCTGTTAGGCACGCCGTATCACGTTGCCGACTGAAGGCGACGTTGATGAGACCACATAAATGGGTAGTTCACAAAACATGTTCGGGTGTCAAGAAGAGAATGTTTCAAATTGTTAGTTTTGTTAATAACAGCATAGCATGGAGGCGTCGAGAGCAGCAGTGTCCGAGAGTCAGGGAATTAATAGCTGTACTGACACTAAATCCAAGATGTTTGATGGAGAAATCTGACAAAAACATCACAGTGTTTCCATGGCAAAGCAGATTCTACCAGACATGACCGCCAAATAGCAAATAACATGCAACATACCCGTCATTGTAAGCCGCATCGTGGCGTGCTGATGCCAGAATGTCCATCTCAATAAGGTTGTCCTGTAAAGTCTCTAGGAATGTCTGCTTTGCTATGTCTCTATACACACAGGTGGAGAGATGGAGATGAAACTAAGAGTGAGACGTGGACGTGCAGAGACAGACACAAGATGCAGACACAATATGACCACCATACAACAACAACAACAACAACAACAACATCAACAGCAATCCACACATGGGGATCCAGACAGACATCACAGGACAAAGACACCCAGCACCCTTACGGAACTGATATTCTACAACTCTGAGACACAGAACATGTGGAGTATCTGCCCTGGCCGGTCGCTCGCCTACCTGGTGTGGAATGACCCCTGACCCTCTCTGCAAGCCGCTTGCTCTTCTCTGATAAACATTAGAGTATTCTGGCTCCTTTGTGGTTGTGGTTAAAAGGAAACAATTCATCACGTTCAATGCACTTTCATTCTATTTACATTTGGCATAAAACTTCAAATCACACATCCGTTGACCATTACAACGGTCACACATTGTTATACTGTAGATCTGTTACCTTGTAAATGCTAAACGAACAGCATGAATAAACTCACTTCTAAAAAGACGAGTTCATAGGAATGCAAGGTACACACGGCACCTACTGTACAGCCTAACAGTTTCTAGACTAGAGGCCTGTGTCTCGTCTCCCTTCGGAGGACGCTGGTCTATGACAGGGGACTGCGGTAATGCAATGGAGAAATGAACCATCCGCATCATGCACTTGGCAGGCCGAACACGCCCAGCGGAACGAGGGAGAGGCGTTGTGTTTCTGGCGCGGGCTGAGGGGCGTTCATCCTCTCCCGGAGCCCACGGCACTCCGGGGGGGGGGGGGGGGGGGGGACAATTCTTAATAAAGAGGGAGACGACGGCAGGTGGAAGCTGCTCAGAGACCGGAGGTGCTGCAGAGAGAGGGAGAGAGAGAGAGAGAGAGAGCGAGAGAGAGAGAGAGAGAGGGAGAGAGAGAGAGGGAGAGAGAGAGAGAGGGAGAGAGAGAGAGAGAGGGAGAGAGAGAGGGAGAGAGAGAGAGAGAGAGAGAGAGAGGGAGAGAGAGGGAGGGAGAGAGAGAGAGAGGGAGAGAGAGGGAGAGAGGGAGAGAGGGGGAGGGAGAGAGAGAGAGAGAGGTCGAGTCCTGGCTCGCCTCCAGTACCGGGCCTGGACAAGCCCAACCGACCAGGGATTTATCAGGTCCGTTCCATTCCACAGAAGAGAGTGGAGGAGGCCATTATAACGCTATTAACTAAGTTAAAGTGACAGACGATGTTTCAGGGCCCTTGTGGATATTACTAATGGTTTCAATTTTATCTGTGGAATTCAAATAATTGATCTTTTTTTACCCCTTCTCTTCTCTGGGTGGGTGCGATTTATATGATTATAGCAACGCTCACTCGCGAATCCTATCTTCTTGCCATCTGTTTTTTTGCTCCACTGGGAATACCTGTGTGGGATTTCACTTTGGAATGATATCACGTTTAAACAGTCACGTCACTAGCTGTCCTGCCACCAACTGAAGTAAACACTAATTTTCCTGTTGACTGAACCGTCTAACTGTCGGTGCGTGCAGGGACAGCTCTGCTCTGCTCTGTTCTGAGGCTGTTTACTGTGTGAACTCAGCCTGTCTTTGTGCTGTATTCAGACGCAGTACGTTGACTCAGGAGTTAAACGTAGACGAATCAAATCAAATTCTCAAAATCTATACCCTCTCTACACTGAGATGACAGTTAGTCTGTTCCGTTGAAAATTCAGCCCGAGGATTTTTTTCCCCCTCAAAACATCTGGATTATATCAGTGTGTTGCGTTTTTTTGGGGAAGCAGAGCAGGCTGGAGCTGAGTGTGTCTGGGATCCTGTACTTCCCAGCGCCCGTGTCTGAGGAGCAACCAAGGCGCCGCCAGCACTCCTCTCCTCTGCAATGCCATGTGATAGGACCACTTCACGCCAGGTCCCTCCTATTGAGCGATGTGCTGGAAAATTTAACACTGATTGATATGAAATAAATAAGAAGGGGGGGTAGAGCGTAGCAGAGCCGTCTGCTCCTGCGAGTCTGAATGTAATTTTCACCAGAGCTGTTTCACGTCCGGCGTGATTATAATTACGCGGCACGCAAAATTCAATCGCAGCCTTATTGTCAGCTCTCGCTAGCTTTGAACCAGATTAAAAACACAACGCTTCTCCCTCGTTTCTTAGCATGCCATGTTCTACACGCATGTAGGCCGTTGCCCCTGGCAGAAGTCTCCATGTTCCATAGCCTCATGCCTCAGTAAAACTATGGGTGTTTCAATATGATGGGCAGACAGAGAGGAAAGCTGCATTCAATAGCAAGAGCTCAAACTCGGTACAGCAGAGTCATACAGTGTTGTCCACTAAGGCGGGACAGTCTGGTGAGAGGGGGCAGGTGTGTGTGTGTGTGTGTGGGGGGGGTGTAGCTGAGGCCCAGAGCAGGGCCCAGTCGGGGGGGGTGGGGGAGTCAGGGGAGGGTCCTACCTGGTCTCCAGGGGGATGTTGCTGTTGAGCAGCCAGTTGTCCTGGGCGCTGCCAGAGTCCTGCCCGCTCGCCGGCCCCTCGGGAGGGGCGGAGCTATCCGTGGGGGCGGGGCTAGGGTTGCTGCGCTGCGTGTAGCTGCCCCGGGTCAGGGAGCTGGCGGAGGCCGCATGGTGCTGGTGGCCGGGCGAGTGGGAGTGAGAGAGCGGCAGAGGTGGCGTCCGCAGACGAGAGTGGTTCTGGAATGCTCCGTCTGAAAGCACAGGAGGTACACGGGATTAAAGACAACACCGCTGAGAAGAAACGGTCCTACAACATCTCCAGCTCATTTTGTGTCATTTTGAAGCCTCTGTGAGAAGTACTTCACTTTTGGAAATTCACTTTACAAGAGAAAAGCTTTTCTTCTAATGTCACACTGACTTTCAATGACAGATTGTGTGTGTGTGTGCTGAAAGAGAAAGAGAGCGCAAGAGAGAGAAAGAAAGAGGGAGAGAAAGAGAGATGCACACACTGTGAGTGTGCGTTTCTGTTTGGACAGTGTTTGTGCCAGCTGTGTGTGATCATACCATGTGTGATCTTGAGTGCAGAGCAATCATAGCCAAGCATAAAGTGAAATATAATTCCTCTCTGACTCTCTCTATCTCTGTCTGTCTGTCACTCTCTCTCTATCACTCTCACTCTGTCTCTCTCTATCTCCCACTCTCTCTCTCTCACTTCCTCTCTCTCTCCCTCTCTCTCTCTCTATCACTCTCACTTGGTCTCTCTCCCTCCCTCTCTCACTCTGTCTCTCTCTATCTCCCCCTCTCTCTCTCCCTCTCTCTCTCTCTCACTTCCTCTCTCTCTCTCCCTCTCTCTCTCTCTCTCTCTCTCTATCACTCTCACTTGGTCTCCCTCTCTCTCTCTCTGTCTCTCCACTATTCATGCATCTGTACCGAGCGTCCTCCCTCTGAACATAGCGCCCCCTGCCTGCCGTGCAGCCCTGTGCGGAGGTCTGAGTGACGGGAGCGCTGGTGTGAGGAGATTTACACGCTGGCCCGTTTGCGGAGTCGACAGCTACCTGGCTCTGTTTCATCTCAGGACTTCAAGAGCTGCTCCCCTTTGTCACCCGCAAAACGCTCAGACGCTGCTGCCCAGAGCAGCGCTGAACCGGTGTGTGATATCTGAACGGGTGTGTGATATCTGAACGGGTGTGTGATATCTGAACGGGTGTGTGATATCTGAACGGGTGTGTGATATCTGAACGGGTGTGTGATATCTGGACGGGTGTGTCATATCTGAACGGGGTGTCATATCTGAACGGGGTGTCATATCTGGCAAGTTTATCATCAACCGTGTTGAATTACCACCGTCCACCTCTGCCGGATTCATTCCAGTGATCAAGTGCTGGTGCCAAGATGGTCTTCACCTTTGTTTTTGTCCGATCTGTTTGTTTGTTTTTTCTCGTCGTTTGTCTGTGTTGTCACTTCACCTCATGTGATCTGGAGGTAACCGATCAGGAGTATGGAATATCAGGTTATAGCCACGGGGTTTCAAGCATCACATGATACTCCCTTGCTGTTCACAAGACAAGGACTGATGCGCTTGTACTCTGCATCTATTTATTTCCACGTCTCCAATCAATGATCTCCCTGACTGTGCACAGAGAAGAGTGGCTCCTCGCTATCCTAGCCAGACTTCTCTCTCTGTCTTTCTCTCTCTGTCTCTCTCTCTTTCGGTCTCTCTCCGTCTCTCCTTGCTATCCTATCCTACTCTCTGTCTGTCTCTCCTCGCTATCCAGACCTCTCTCTACCTCTCTCTCTCTCTATCCTAGCCAGACATCTTTATTTCACACATATCCACAATGGTAAATTGCCAATTTACAGAGAGGGAGGGTCAGGGTGAAGTCCATTGATGTGACATGTCCATCAAACCTAGACAGGTAAACAAGCGACTGTAGCAGGATGAAGACACCAGGGAGAAAAGCCAAAGCCAATACAAGCTTCTCTCAGACTACAGCAGACTTGTAATAACTCTATATGCGTACCCCGATGAGTCATAATTACAGGAGAGTCTACAATTTCACACTCACATACCAGAATAGTTTTTAATTTCAAAATATTTTTTTACACACTGCTCATTTCCTAGGCTGTAAACACAGAGGAAGAATACTAGCGCTCAGCCAGAGGCCTGGGTGAGCCTTCCTTCTCTCAACAGGACGCTACGGGGTGAGCCACTGACAGAAACACACTTCTTCTTTTATTCCCTTTCTATTGAGGCACAGCGTTAGTTATCGTTTGTCCCTGGCCATGACAGATGGTTCCATACGAAGACACTTTCCTCCATAATTACCCATGCTCCTCTGAGCCTGTGAGAGGAACACCGTGACCCTGCTGAAAAATAGACGGGCGCCGTCTAGGTCCACCCTGCTGTTAGACAGGCTACCTGCTCTCCCGCATGATTAACACAGCTCCGCTGATTACATCCACGAAGGAAATAGACCCAATATAACACAAGGACGAGCACATGATTGTTTGTTCCAGAGCCCTGGATACAGGGATGCTAAGCAAACAAATAATCCCCTTGACATAACAGTCAGGCATAGTAAATTAACGCTAATAATGACTTAAGAAGCATACGAGGAAGAAACATCTTCTTCTGCTGCTAAGGTATGAGCTCTGTGCTTTAGGTTCAATGTGATCTCCAGAGAAGGGACGCGAGGATTCTAGTCTTCCTGTTCTGATTTTAGACGCTTCTCTGCATGGACGTTATTGAGCGAGGGTACGGTGGCGCTGGGGAGGCGTGCGACCCCCGACTCCACCGGCCACGCCCCCACACAGAGCGGCGGACACGGCCGGCCAGAGGAGCAGGTTTATTTCTGGAGAGAGGAACAAAAGACCAGGAGCATGGCGGCACCGTCCATCCTAACAGATGTGTTGATTCAGCAACAATGATTCACCACTATCCAAAGGACAGCCAAAAATAAATGGTTTTCTATTGACCTGCTTTGCACAACGGAATTGGCAAGAAAAGGGGATTCATTTGTTATCAGACAAGGAGAGAAAAGGGGAATTTTGCTACAATAGCCTGAATTTAGGTGGCATGCGGGATAGGGGTCACGCAGAGCGATACACCCTGAGAAGTTTCGGCTCCATTCTTCACCCGAGTGGTGTGTTAAGCCCTCACAAAGCTCTTAGCAGAAAGGTAATTAAAGTAAATTAAATCCAATTCATTAGCTAGGATTCACCCTTGGGGGAGCTTGCATCACAATGTAATATAGTACTATGGTGGTGAGGTATATGGAGATAATTGCAGAACAGCTTGTCAGACCGATATCAAGTAGTAGCAGGGTTATAATCCACATCCTGAATGCAGGATTGCATATCTTTTTTTAAATTCACGACTGATATCTCAATTGGAAATCATTTCAAGTCATTCCATGATTGTTCCACCTTTTTCCAGATCTATCCCATTATTCTGAATGCGTTCTCTTTAAAGCGATAGGCCTGGATGTATGGTCTTCAGAGATCTCATGTTGGCTTGTGTCAATCTCTCAGGAACATCAAGTTACTTTAGAGGGCAGTGTTACACATCAATGCCCAGCCTGAAATTGATTCATAACATCTGAATAATAGATGAACGGTGACAAGCAGCATTGGAAAGCATCCCTAACCCCCCCTCTCATCCCAAATCAGATGACATGTGCACTCCCACATGTATTCAGACTGGGAGAAAACCTACACGTATTCAGACTAGTACTAGTAAACCTACATGTATTCAGACTAGTAGTAAACCTACACATATTCAGACTAGTAGTAAACCTACATGTATTCAGACTAGTAGTAAACCTACACATATTCAGACTAGTACTAGTAAACCTACACATATTCAGACTAGTAGTAAACCTACATGTATTCAGACTAGTAGTAAACCTACACATATTCAGACTAGTAGTAAACCTACACGTATTCAGACTAGTAGTAAACCTCCACGTATTCAGACTAGTAGTAAACCTACATGTATTCAGACTAGTAGTAAACCTACATGTATTCAGACTAGTAGTACCTACATGTATTCAGACTAGTAGTAAACCTTAATTATGAGCTGTGTGTCCGCAGGTGGGAAGAGCCAGGCAGTGCTGCTCAGTGTGCACAGCACTCTCTCCCTCCCTCCCTCCCTCCCTCCCTCTCCATCTCTTTCTCCCTTCCTCTCTCTCTCTCTCTCTCGCTCTCTCTCTCTCTGTGTTGGTAGGGTGTCTAATGGCTGAAGCAGAGTGGATCAGATCCAGAGCATAGATGGTCACACCTGATTGAGTTAAATGATACGGCGTGCCCTGGACACCCGATCAAAGAACTGAGGTGTGAGTGATTCAATACAGAGTTAATCAAAAGCTATCCACCAGACAGACGGATCGTTAAATATAGCCTACTACCAACCCCATGGCTAGTAATAGGAAGCACATTTACAACTGAGTAGCATTTGTCTATAAAAGTTGCAAATACCTGTAGTATTTGTCAAGGAGGCAGCACAGCTGTGTCTGGTAGTCTGTTTCTCTTCCCCCATTAGGGAAGTCTAGAGGGGAAAGCCACCCTGGACTACTATCTGTCGTCACAGGACTGGCTAGAGAGGTAACAGGCATGCAACCAGGACACATGGCAGGGAGGACGCTCAGCCTCAGACCGCCTCCGTGGGGACCCAACTAGAGCCTGATGAGACTCAAAACAACCTGCAGCCCGCCGTTATTACCCAGGCAGTCGACACCACAGGCCAGCCTGAGCCCCGCCCCCCGCCGTCCCCGCGCCGTCCCCACGCCTGCCGCAGATCCCAGCGAGGGCCGAGTCAGAGAGGCCTTCCATCCCGCCGTCACAGAAGAATAACAACATATTGCTGTCAAACAGACATCTGAGAAATTGTATCCAACCTCAAGATCTCCCTCCTTCCCGCGTCGCCCACTACACCATAAGAGACCAGAATATCATCTCCCTTACTGTACTGGGATCCAACTGCTTCTCTGTGTTTGCATACCATGTAGCTGTTAAGCCAAGTATATTTCTGTGTTCAGTTTTGAATGTTCAATTTGTCAGCGAGGTATGATATTTGAATTCATTCAGAGGAGGGTGCAGATGGTCTACAATTTACAAGCTATCAAAAAACCTATCTGTGAGTCTCCGTGGTAGGAGACACAGCACACAAAATGCATTAGCCAAGGTCTCCGGGCCATGATGAACAGCTGGGTAAATAGAACAGATACAGCTTTGGTTCCAGTTCATAACTCAACCATAGCACTGCAGCTCTGGGTTGCAATGAAAGTGACATTTAAAAAATAAAAAAAAATAAAAAAAATAAACTCAAATTATGCAGAGAAACAGAGACTTGCCATGCGCTGCTCATTAAATTAGTATTTAGCCTGGGATATTCTAATTCCTCAAAGTGTCCATTCCGTGGTGACCGTGCTGACTGGAAAGGTAACGAAGCAGCTGAAATGAAGCCCTGCTTATTTGAATCTGACCGCCGCCCAGCCATGTCCACCCTGCCATGTCCACCCAGCCATGTCCACTCTGCCATGTCCACCCAGCCATGTCCACTCTGCCATGTCCACCCAGCCATGTCCACTCTGCCATGTCCACCCAGCCATGTCCACTCTGCCATGTCCACTCTGCCATGTCCACCCAGCCATGTCCACCCAGCCATGTCCACTCTGCCATGTCCACCCAGCCAGGTCCACTCTGCCATGTCCACCCAGCCATGTCCACTCTGCTATGTCCACCCAGCCATGTCCACCCAGCCATGTCCACTCTGCCATGTCCACCCAGCCAGGTCCACTCTGCCATGTCCACCCAGCCATGTCCACTCTGCCATGTCCACCCAGCCATGTCCAACCAGCCATGTCCACCTAGCCATGTCCACCCAGCCATGTCCACCCAGTCATGTCCACCCAGCCATGTCCAACCAGCCATGTCCACCTAGCCATGTCCACCCTGCCATGTCCACCCAGCCATGTCCACCCAGTCATGTCCACCCTGCCATGTCCACCCAACCCAGCATTCCTGCCCGCTGGACTGTGAGTTGGAGTTGTCCTGCCTCCCTTTCACCAGAGAGCCCAGACTGGCCCCGGCGCCGTGCTAATGTGAATGAAGATATGCTAATAGGGGGCTGCTGTGTTTGAGATGTGGCTGCACAGCGGGGCGGCAGGACCTCAGTCTCTCCAGGAAGAGGCCCCAGAGAGAGGGCCAGGGGCCCTGGTCAAACACAAGCTCTACAAAAGCTCGGAAGGCTTGGGCAAGCAGCCTGGGCAGTCTAACAGCAGCTCTGGCTCAATGTGCCTCAGAACCACAGCAGAGGCCTGGGAGTAAGCGTGTTGTGATATACCGGTACTATATTGTGATAATTGTGATACGAAAAATGAAAATACTAATATAATGTAAATAATCCCGCCATGATGTATCACATTTAACAACAATGACATTTAAAATGAAATGATAATGTGAATTCAAAAATAATGATTAAATTCATTGTAATCAGTTGTTTTCAATGTTTTTGAAGAGAAAACAAACTTTTTTTTTCTCCCATATGAATTGCAAATTTGAATATTTCTTCAGTTACTGACCTGCACGTTAGGCAGGTCTCATTTTATATTCCAATCATCTATACTAGGGAGACTTTGGAATTAGCTTTTGTGCTCAATATGTAATAATTAAGTAACCTGAGAGACATACTGAACACAACATCTACAGGAATATGCTTGACATGCAGAGCCATAGAACTAATCCTGGACTTGCATGTAGCCTATAACAAGCATTAACATACACAAGAAAATGCATCATACAATCAACATTTTAGGTTGCCTGTTCTGTAACACTACCCCCTCTGCCCAAATTGTACCATCTCTCCTCCACTACCCCCTCCCCCCATATATATATATATATATATATATATATATATATATATATATATATAAGTTCTGATATCCATTGGAGCAGTCAGTGATTCGCCATTTAGTCCACAATAGTATATAGTGACTGGATCACCCTATATTAGTGCCATAGGAGAACACTCTGCTGTGAGATACTCCTCAACACAGCCAGAAAACCGGCTCATCTGGGCAAAAATCTCTTAAGCATCTGATCAGAGACAAATATCTGACTCTATCAACAATAACACATACAGTATATTTAAATATCTGACTGTATCAGCAATGACACATATATATATATATATATATATATATATATATATTCATATATATTTAACTATCTGACTATCTACAATAACATATATTTAAATATCTGACTACATATATATTTCAGCAGAGCTAAACTGTGGTTTGTTGAACCAATTGCAGTAGCTGATTTGAATTTGGAGTCACCTCTTCATTAAAGTGAAGTGGTGTGTTCCTCAGAAACCTGGAGAACACAAGAAATCGTCAATGGGCTGGAGGTGGAAAATTAATTTGAACTAAAAATGCAAATAAGATATGGATATTTGAATAAAGGAAACCTGCAGGCCTCCCATGTTAAATAATTCGTATACGACAGGGACAATGCATGAGAGGGCCTGGAACGGACTTGTACGGCTCATTAGATGGTTTAAGTGAACAAATAGCAGCGCCTCTCTTTCTTATTGTAATTGGCTCCATGTGCTGTCAACCACTTTGCAAATACAGTGGCTAAACAATGAAAAATGACAAAGTAGGAATTCTAAGAGCGAACCATTTGCATAATTTACTGCTTATTTACATGGAACTACAAAGGGAGGTGAAAGGTCGTGGAAGCGGAGGAGTGCATCGAGGTGTGGAGCTCTTTGTTACCTAGTTACAAGGCCTTGAGACCTGCTGAAGGCCACTGGCCCCCTGGTAGAGAGACCGGAGCAGCATGCTACAATATGCTCCTCCCCTGCCATCTAACAGAGCCCCCCAGGTAACGTGGGGAGCCGTAGAGACGCCCCTTCCTCATTGAGGGCCTCGGGGCAGCCTTAATGCTGTACCTATGCAAATCAGAGCCATTGTCACAAGACAAATCTGGCGCTGAGGTAAAGGACATCCTCCCGCCCCTCTGTCACGCTGTCAGGCCGGCCCTGTGAGCGCGGGGCGACAGCGGGGTGACCCGCCCAACACCGCTGATGGGGGAGATCTGCCGCGGGATTCATAACTCATTCTGCCGGTTTCCTGAGCCGTTCCAGGCACTGTGGCACATTGGAGTTTGATGTAATTCCACCCTAAGGGTAGTTAACTTGTAAAGCCTGATCAATTATTTAAACCATTTTGTTTTGTTTCGACTTTGTTCTGCCAGTGGGAGAAGAAAGAAATCAGCCTCAGTCGAAAGACATCAAATACCGAATAATAGCCTATTCTGCACGAATGTTAACATCTTATGGGAAATATACAACAACAGTGTGGAGAAGGCTCTTTTTCGACATCCAGGACCTTATTTACGGCATATTATAAGACGTTTGACTCACCCAGATAACTTTGGTGTAATTCGGAGGCCTGTAGAAGAAATTTAAAATCTAGCGCGAGCCAAGTATATCCATGTTATGGCGGTGGACGGGGCACCGAGAATGTAGCTTCTAAAAAATGTATTTTCTGCCGCGAAACGGTTGTTTTCATCAATCTATTTTTATGAATCGCGAGTTGTGCTTACAGAGCGAGAGATTGTTGTGGTTTACACATGCCTCTGTAATATGATCTTTAGAAACGTCTTTAGAAATGAAATAAAGCTTCCCCACTTGCTCCAGCACGCATGCGCACAGCGCGCAGACTGGCTATTCTCCGTCTGTAGGCTACACTCGCAGCTCACATTCTCTACGCTACGATCGGCTTGTTGGTGCCTGGAATATTGTGTGCAATATGGCTGAATATTTATTAGATTTTGAGGATATAGAAGATGACTTAGAATATAAATGGAAGCCGTGTTGTTGAAAAAGAGCCGTCTCCTTTAAGGAAGGTCTGAATTGCATGCTTAACATTCACAAAAAACTGTGTGTAACACAATACCTTCCCCTTTCAAACTGTCATACTTGTGTGATCTTTATCTTTAATACCATCTTACCTTGAGAAAATGAAACGATCTACAGCCTTTATATGTCTAATGTCTTAATTTGTATGTGGAAGATGGTTACTCTGCAGAGAGAGATCAGACAAATGAACAAAACATGTGAATAGGTTGATCAAAACACACCAGCGCTCTGGGGACGATGTGTGGGAATCCAGGCAGCATATTAACAAAGCTAACCCTGGTGGTCCTATGAACTCCATGGCCCTCCAGAGTACAGTACTTTGTTCTAAGCTAACAACTCCAGAGCTACTTTGGGACAACCAAAGCCCTAATTTACAACCAAAAAATAGTCTCTGAGTAACAATTAATTAGTGCTGCTACCAAGAGATGCCAAATTAGTCCATAGCAATAGCATTATGCCACAGTGAATACACATGTGTGTCTGGCTCTCTGATTAAAGTCCTAATGCACATTTAAACACTGTATCTTTATTGATATTACACCAAAGGAGGAAACTGTTACCATAACAACTGTGCATGAGGACCAGCTGATGGCAATGAGTAAATTTCATTATTACGACCCTCAAGAAGTGAGTCTTGATGAAAATGGTTGGGTTTTTTTCAGCAATAAAATCTGAATGAATGAATTCCTCCTGATTAGCTTCAGCAGCTGTTGATTTAACACTCATCTGGTTTCTGCATGACAGACTCACTTCTTGAGGGTTGTCATGGTGAAGTTTGCCCACGGCCAGATTAGTTTGAGAAACTTGTTATTTAATAACATTGGAGGTTTCCTAAACTAATCTGTTACTCAGGAAGTAACTATTTAGTTTGAACACCTCCAAGTGTGTGAACAACTATGCACATGAATGAAGGACATAAACACAGCTATCCTACAGGGTGCTTTCTAACAACGATACATTCTGAAAATGCAGAGACAGATATTTTACATTTTGTCCGGTAATTCAGATCACATCTCACATTTTTACCTTGTATTTTTCCTGTTAGAATGCCACTGTAGTAATGATATATGCAATTCCATAGTGTTTCCTTGAACTTTCCCTGGTACACGTAAAGTGCTTGTTTGATAAAACACTTGATCCTCAGCCAAAATCCTCCCTGCTTTTAAACGAGGGCACAAGCTCTGCAGGCCTCAGTTCGTAAAACTGTATTTCCCAGGGCAACATACAGGATTGGTTCGAGGTTTTCAACTCTCTCTCTAAACTCTCATGACCCCTTTTACAGGAAGGGGCATTATGGTGTCTGTAGCCGTGTCTATGACCTGTGCAGCCTGCCCAGCAGGGGCAGGCTCACCTCTAGAAAGCAACAGAAGTTTGAAGACCAACTCACCCTCAGTGGTTCCGGGGGCTGGAGCATAGATGTTCCCTGAGCCAGTTTTAACTAAGAATGAATTTGGGCCAAACTCATCCTCGGAGTCAGAGTCCTGTGCTGGCTGAGGCACACAGTTACCTAGCAACCCTCCCCGGCCCTCATTGGCTGCAAGGGAAGGGGGAGGGTATGGGAGCTGCCGCTCACCGGGGGAGGAGGAGGCGGATGAACAATGTAGCGGAGGACCTGCAGACCACAAACAGAGACAGCACATGGGGGGGAAGTGAAACATGCACCAATCACAGGAAACAGCACACAGGAGAATAACACACACACACACGCACGCACACACACACACACACACGCACGTGCACGCACACACACACAGGCACGCACACACACACACACACGCAAGACTACTCAGGACTACACATGATCTAATATAACCCTAACCCAACAGCAACATCACATAGGGGCACAACACACATGCAAGACTTAACTATGGGCTTCTAAAATACACAAACAGTACAATGTCACAAGAAAAACAAGCTGTCATTTTTGTAGCGGCCAGTCCCCAGCTGGTGAGTAGGCCTACAGTTGAAACAACTACAATGCGTTGAGGGCTGCATACTGTAGCATGTACTGTAGCTGGGCTAGGTAAGCAAAAAAAAAGACCGATTCTCCTTGCAAATGATACCAAATATTATCCACAATATCCTTCTAATTATGCCATTTAGGATCTTATGTGCATAATACAGGACTGTATACAGTACAGTACAGTACATAATACAAGTACAGATGCTACTTATAGTAGAATCTAAAAGTATTAAAAAGTAGTTTCAATCCAAATTTGAAATGTTGTTATTTAAGTTTTGTAACATTCTTGATAGTGGGTTTGAATCGGGCATGGTTACAGTATGTTCTGACTTTATTACTCCATTGGTTATGCGAACCAATCATTTAAAAAAATCCACATCAGTTGTCCCACCCCAACAGATGCAACTGCAACAAAACTAATTTCACCCAGAAAGTTCTGGGTTTTGCAGAACGGCTACATCTTGCAGCTGGAGCTGTTCTGTACCTATCTGCACTTCAGCCTCCCCCTGATTCCCCGAGCCCAGAGATCGATCATATAAGTTGCTTGCTAACCATAGATACATTTTAGCTATATATTATATGTTTTGTTAATCTCACCTGTTTCTAAACAAACCTAAACATTGTTAGCTTGCTAATTTAGACCCAGTGATTTGTAGCTGACATTGCTAGGTAGCTAATGTGCAGCCTAATGCTAGGGAGATCAAATCAAAACGTGATCCGCCGTGCTTACAGTTTAATAAATGGTCTTAACAGCAAAATGAACTGTTTTTGAACAAGAAGAATGTATTTTCACTCAGATATTTGTGGATGCTTACTGTAATGGGACACTAAACTTTGATACCATATATGCATTTGTACTATTTCAAGCTTGCTGCGTCTTTAAGAAAATATACATTTTAAAAAAGATATCAATGAGCATCTTCAGAACTAGGGATGAGACGGTATGGATTTTTGCATTATGGTAAGGTATGGTACAGTATCTAGTTACACGGTACGGTTTACGGTATTTCACGGTATATGGCATTTCACCTCCCCAACACACATACAAAAACAAGTATTTTACTATGAAGGAACTACAGTTCAACACATGATGGAAAATACGCACTATTGTAATTAAGCTCAGTTTATTAATAGCAAGCTTACAAAATTGACTGTTGCAAGCAACTTGAAATGTGAAGTTTCATCAGCGCATTATTACCGTAAACACAGGGAATGTCACGGTTCTAATACCATGGACATTTTATACCACTGTTCACGGTTTTACGGTACTGTATACCTTCTCATCCCTATTGAGAACACAACAATGTGGGTTTTGTTTAAATAGAGGTGCATGCTACTGTATAGTTACAGATTGATAGCATGCCGTTCCAGACAGCACACACACATGGCGTGACACCAGGGGAAATATCCTTGTCATCCTACTGAGGAACAGGCAATTGAGATGCTTCCTGGCATTAAGGATTCCAAAATAAATCTATAGTATCCCTGTTTATAGACCTTCTAATTTCACAGCCTCCCAACTCTCCCATCCAGCCTCTCTATTTTAAAGCCCGCTGTCTCCGCCACTCGTCCTGTCATGGGAAGTTAAATCTCGGCAGTGCCCCTAATAATGTGTGATTAACCTCTGATGCAGCTCCGCCACATGCTGCAAATGAAGTCCTTAAGTATAAGCTTCCCGCAGCGAACAAAGCCATCGGTTTAGAGCTTCCCGGATCTGGAAGCCCTTCCTCAGTTCTGGTGTGGAAGTTCTGGGCATCAAACTCTCCTCTCCACCCTCTCTATCACAGGGACCTAATGGGGTAATTATACCTGTAGAGTATTAAAGCACAGTTCACTGACTCAGAGCCAATTAAGAAACAATCAGTGTTATTAACAGTCATGCCCACCACTGCCATATCACAGAGCGACAGTTCCCACCACCGCCCTATCACAAAGCCACAGCTATAAACAATAATGCTACATCCACTAGTAGAGAAAATGAGCCCAAGTGCTAAGGCTGAAATGAAGTGTTGGACCAGTTTTATAGAACTGATTTATTCCTGCAAAACTCGATTCATCAGTGACACAGGAGAAGATGAAAGTCTTCTAAAGGTGGTGAGTGTCACTGATGGGGTCACAGTCCTGCTGCAACGGGGACATCAGTCTTCAGGACAAAGGCTTCACTGTCTTGACGTGTTTAATTAATGGTGGCTTGCGTAATTCATCCGCAGACCCACATGCATGCTCACTCCCAGGTCTGGGGGGTGGGGTGGGGTCTCCAAGTGTGGCCAACTACAGCTCGGTGTGTCCAGAGAGCTGCCTCTCAGCCGGTCAGCCTGCCGGGCCCAGTCGCCTTCACTCACCACATTGTTACAGCAAAAATTGAGTTGGGGGGCGTCCGACCGTGCTCTCTGGGGGCCCGGCCTTCAAGCCCGGCCTGTGACCCACTCCCGCTCAATCCCAGCCCGTATCCACTTATAGCCACCCAATTAAACAACTGGATGAACAGACGGGCGCCTGCGATCCGCAGGTGGGTAGAGCTGCTGTATCCACGGTTACTGAGTGTATTGCACCTTTCCCCCCGAGGGGGAACAGGAAGAGCTCTCTGCCAATGGCGAGGCCAGGTGGGACACAGAGAGAGAGGGTGGGGCCCTCATGCCCTCTACGCTGCAGATATAAGTCTGGCTCTTGCTGTTCCCTCTGACCACAGTGGCCCACAACTGCCGGGCTGCGGACCGGTACCAGGCCGCGACCCATTCAGTACCGGTGTAGGTGCCAGATGTGCTCGGCTGCCAGATCAGCTCGGGGTCCTTCCTTTGTCTGCCCTGCATCTGCTGATGACCTCACAGTATATGATTGACTAACAATTTAGCAGCAATCCATTACGCTAAACTGTTTAATAAAGGTTTGTTCCATCAAGATCGATCAATTTAAATGTACAAGGTTACAGCGGAGATTCTATATTAGTTTGAAATTCCACTAACGTTACATACAACACACAACAAAGGGTAGATGCTAGCTAGCTAGATCCTCAGGGAGAAGTCCCCCTTAGCTGGGACGCTCAGTCACCGCAGGTTGAGCTCCGCAGATACCGGTGAATCATCGCTGCATCGCTAGTTAGCTAACTGAGTGAGTGAGCTAGCTAGCTAACGTTAACGTTTTTATCAACTCAAGTGATACCCCCGCAGGAACACACAGCTGCTATCGAGCAACTTTAGTTGAGTAGCCTATCTTATCAAATACTTAGACTATTAAGGGGAGACACTACAGTTGAATAGGATTTTTTTTTTCCTTTAAAGATATCCTCATGCTAAACACGGATGAAAATGATACAGCATGTTGTCTTGAAGCTGCCACCTTAGATGTGTTATGCCCAGTGGCAATTGCGCCAGGGTAAGCCTGGCTTACCCATACAAATCCAAATAAAACTTGTTGTTTGCGCCTTCTTTCAGTGAACTACTACTACTACTACTACTACTAGTAGTAGCCTAGTAGTAGCCTAAACGTGAAGGGGCATAGGGTGGCTATTGAGTGCTGTGCCCTAAGAGGGTATTTTATCATCCTGTCATTCCTCTTCATGGTGCTTAGCTATTGTTGTCATATAATGGCTCTGTAGTTTATTTAGTGTGTCCCTAAATATTGTCCTCTTATTTGCTCACTCTCAAATTATTGGCCTTTGTCGATGTGATAAAAAACATCAGTAGCCTAGGCTACTGTAGTTTTCCTGTTTGTTTTTTACATATAAAAATGCCACTGCTCAGCGCCCTTCTGGTGCTGTGAAACTGCCCATCAGGGCATGCTTTGAAATCGCACCCCTCAAAAAATTGTGCGTGTTGGTCCTGGCTTACCCGGTTCTGGGACCCACCAGATGCCACTGGTTATGCCTGAACTCCATTATTATCATTGGGGGTGGTAAGAAGCTTGTTCAGCGGAGGGATTCTTTTTTGGTAATTAGCTGTTGGATTGTGTCCAGACATACAGTAACGTAGGCTGGTAATGTCAAGGATCTCAGCTGAATGATGCACCCTCCCGCAATGGAGGGTTATCAGCCGGGCTGGGGTTCCGTCTCTCATCGCTAACCAGCAGCTGGGCCAACTTAGACTAATGCTAGTTGGCTGTCTGATTTTAAAAGATTGATTCAATGTCATGGTGAGTTGACATGTTTTTTTTTTTTTATGATGGTCATTCGGGGAAAATGTCCACCTAATATAATATCATGATTGCCCTAATTAAATTAAACTGTTCTGAAATAGCGGCTAAATATACTAAACTTATGGGCTAGGCCTAATCGATAGAAACTATGAAAAAGTGGGTATACTAAACTTTTAGGCATAATCGATATTCCGGTCGTGCCCCTTCCCGGGTGGCCGGTCCACAAAAATATTGTCAATATGAAACTGGTCTGTGGCGCAAAACCGTCTGGCTGGCCTCGGTCTCTGTCTGCATGCCCCTCACACATCACAAACCATCCAACTATCAGCTAGCAGAAAAAGGACTGCTTTATAACATGATTAATAATGCCTGAGTCAATGGACCATTTATAGAGAGATGTGCTCAGCCCTGTATTTCAGAGACCTTTGAAGAGCTATGTATATTATGTCATTGCAATCAATCTGTGTGTGTGTGCATGTGTGTCTGTGCGTGTGTGTGTGTGTTCGTGTGTGTGCACAGTATGCATGTGCGTGTTTGTGTGCGCACACGTGTGTGCGTGCGTGCATGTATACGTATGTTTGTGTATGTGTGTGTAATATGTGTGTGTGTGTGTTGTGTTTCATAACAATGGACCTCATCCCATTCTTAAATTTCTTCCAAAGAACGTTTCTAAAGAAAGCTCCCATCTGAAAGCTCCAATATGTTCGTAAACCACTGGATGAGTTTGCACGTGCCTGCTCATAATGATGAATCCCATGGTTGGTTCGCAAATTGAATACGCATGGCTGTACACCCTAATTAGCATACCGGTAGGTAAACTCCCTGCCAGCCCCACATAAGGACATGGAACTACAGGGTTGTGCGCAGATATCGCTTCTCAGTATGAATACCGCTCATCTGCGGCCTCAACTTTTCGGTAGGATAATGGTTAAGACGGGGTTGTGGCAGGTGTGTTGGCAAGTCAGAGGACTACAGGTCAAATCCAGTGTGGGCAAACAAAATCAGATTTTTACTTAGCGAAGTAGACTTCCTCCTACGAGAAATTAGCCTTGGTGGATAAACAGAGAGAAAGGACAGTGCAAAATACAATGTTGAAGTAATAGAATACAATACATACATAATACTGTACAGTCTACAGTAAGATTCATGGGATGATATTACTGTAGCCTTATTCAGTGAACGCTGTATCTGGAGAAGGGCACACAGTTGGACCCGTCGCATTGGGGATATTATTGGAAAGACAGCACTCGCTTTATAAATTAATGAAAACAATTATTAAAAGATATTATAAATGATACAAATAGTAGGCTATTGTATTGCAATTATTGTGTTTGTGTGTGTGTGTATGTGTGTGTGTGTGTCTGTGTGTGTGTCTGTGTGTGTGTGTATGTATGTATGTGTGTGTGTGTGTGTGTGTGTGTGTGTGTGTGTGTGTGTGTGTGTGCGTGCGTGGGTCGACACGCAGGCTCCGGAAGACGCTGGTCCTTAATATTCTCGGGCGATCGTCCAATGACGTCGGACCGGGGAGCGGAGCTGGAGGCCTGTTTGATGCCAGGGCCTGAGCGTCTGGGATCAGGAGAGTTCACCTCATCTCTCTATTGCTCTCTCTCCATCTGCTGCTTCACCCACATCAAACCCTCCGCAGCGCTGATCACACAGCAGCTTCCGGGGAGCGGAGCGGGCTGTTTCTCACCTGCAGTATAGAACACTGTTCCTCAAGTACACTCCAGGTTACCATGAAGCGTGACTCCACACTAACAACAGGAATTACCTCCAGGGTGTAGCTACGGGCAGCATGTAAAGAAAGGGGGTATAAGCCTAACAAATACATCAAATTCACACAAAAAAACATGTTGGTTCCTGTCCTGTGGCTTTGTGCCAGCTTGCAGCACACAAAAGACACAGGACGTATGAGAATGACTCACGGGGAGATTAGATGGATGGATGGATGGATGGATGGATGGATGGATGGATAGATGGATATATATATATATATATATGTTACGGTCAATGTGAGAAAACGGGGAATGTGAGCTTTTCCCGGTTATTGCGCACATTCCCCGACCTCGCGGTTAACATTGAAGTCAACGGGCACTTCCGCATCCGCACCCCAGACTGACCAATATGGCTGCCAGGTGAATAAGGCGAATAAAGTGCTGGTTTACAATGTGTTTAACCAAAGAAAATGATAACAAAAGAAGCAGGGTAGCTTCTCCCCCTCTCCTCCTCCCTGGGTACGTCATCCCACCCACCTCACGCTCCACCAGAGACTGAGTCATGGTTCTAAGCTATTTGTGGAACCATGTGACTACCTGTACTATGGGGGGAAGGGGAGGCAGCTCCATATTAGAGATCTTAGAGATAGCAACATACAAGAAAGAAAGATAGTTAAAGATAATTCCCTTAAAAGGGGATGGTTGCAGCTCTAGTCCAGTTCTGTCTGGCCATGTGTAACGTGTACAACACAGACGCCTGGTGGCTGAGATCAAGGTGTCCTGAAAGTGTCTCAATACAAAGGCTTTGGAGTTACTAAACCAATGAAAGGAGATGTCAGACCCCTTTGATTTGCTTAAACAGACTTACTCAGTGGCAGCATCTGAGCCTAGCCATGACTGATTAAATGTACCCTCCACCCCCCATCACTGCCCTTGGTGTGGATTTAGCATTGAAGGCCGTGCCAGGGAAGGCCTGGCGCTGTGTGGCTGAGACAGTTTCAGTAATACAGCAGACTGCATCAGCCAAACCCAACCAAGGCACGTAGCGCCTTAGCATTCAGTGCTGGAGGGGCTAATATTGAGCCTTTTGATGGCAAAGAGCTTATGATAGTATCCACACACAGACAAACTGTACACAAAACACACACACACACGCACACACACACAGACACACACACACACACACACAAACACAGGCAGGCACACAGTGTTGACGTTGTGAAATGGGCTTTCAAATGGACCATAATTGGAAAACTATCAATTTTGTTTGACAAAGCCAAACTGCTAGTGATCAATATCACAACATCTTAGAGGCAACTAATGTATGAGAAAGTTTAAAACAAATAGTAAAACATCTATAAATGCCTTTTTTTATAGACAGCCTGAGTGATTACGGGGAAAATGGAAACTATAATAGTAAGTAATAAAAACAGCATTTAATGACCACAGGAGGTAAATGAAAACTACATTTAACCCTAACCCAAAGCATTTCAATCAGACCAGTCACAACATCTGTGCTGTAATGGGTGTGGAATCGCAAGTATGGACTAAGTGGTTTAATAAACTAAGTGGTTTTGATATGACAGACCAATAACAATAGTATTGTTATATCTTTACAATGGTTTTGACTCAAACAATGCATATGGCTCCCTTAAACAGTAGTAACAGACAGGCCCTCACAGGTAGCAGTAGCTGTCACACCTCCCGACAGCTAATCTCTCTAAGGTCCACGAAGCCAGATGGAGGCTCCTCCTCTACTGAGACTGAACATGGAAGCTCCTGGTGGAGCTCCTCGTAGAGGCGCACCCTTTCCTTCCTCCGTCGTCCACTGGCCTCTGCCTCTCTCCTCCGCTCTCTCTCCTCTCTGTGTCGGAGGGGGGCTCTGGTCTGCGGCCCCTCGCCTGACTGAAAGACCCCGTCTGCTCCACAGCGAGGGGGAACGAGGGGCCGGACTGAGGCCCGAGAGGGAACGAGGGACCGGACTGAGACCCGAGGGGGAACGAGGGGCCGGACTGAGACCCGAGGGGGAACGAGGGGCCGGACTGAGACCCGAGGGGGAACGAGGGACCGGACTGAGACCCGAGGGGGAACGAGGGGCCGGACTGAGACCCGAGGGGGAACGAGGGGCCGGACTGAGACCCGAGGGGGAACGAGGGACCGGACTGAGACCCGAGGGGGAACGAGGGGCCGGACTGAGACCCGAGGGGGAACGAGGGGCCGGACTGAGACCCGAGGGGGAACGAGGGACCGGACTGAGACCCGAGGGGGAACGAGGGGCCGGACTGAGACCCGAGGGGGAACGAGGGGCCGGACTGAGACCCGAGGGGGAACGAGGGACCGGACTGAGACCCGAGGGGGAACGAGGGACCGGACTGAGACCCGGAGGTTGGAATGAAGAAGAAAACTGAAAGGGGGATTTCTCCACCCAGGACTGAGACAGCGTTCAACGCTGCTCCGCCTCTGCGCCGTTTCATCTGAAAACCCCCACAACCGTAGTGAGACAACAGAACCCGGGAACTGTGTCCAGAACAAAGTGACCACATGGTCTACGCTAAAACCATTGACAAATGATTGATTCATTACACTGAAGTTTTACCATCCAGATCTGACTTTGTCTGATCTTTACTTTACTGTGGTGTCTTGAATGCATGTTGGTATGGACAAAATCCCCCCGCTGTACCCTGCTCAGACGTCTCTGGGGGTCTCTTTGCTCTGCGATGGGAACAGGCCCGGCAGAAGGTGATTGGCCGCCCTAGGCAAAATAACGACAGTGCGCTGCTGACAAATTGTTGAGCGGGGGCGCGTGCACATATAAAGAGGCAGTGTTTGCCGGTATGGCCAATCACAAACATGGAGAAATCTAGAGACGCTTATTTCACCCAGGAGGAACAGACAATTATTCGGCAGCAATATGAACACTATAAATATATTATATTAGCGAAAAGCAACACAGTTGCTGCCACTGAAGCCAGGAAGGAAAGTTGGCAAAAAAAATAGCTGACTGTTTGAATGCGTAAGTTATACTGTAGGCTCATCAATATTGAATAGAATTATTGATTTATATAGGGAAGACGTTTTACGTTTTGATCCATAATCTGGAACTTAACCTGCAGGTTAGCTCGGCAGCATCAGTTACCATGGCGATACAACACGGTGAAAAGTAATCCACCTTCGTAGCACGGACTAGCCAGGGTTGAACCTGCAGTTATCGTGCTAACCCTGTAATCCTGTTTGGTAGTACAGGGCCCAGGTCTCCTCCCCTCTCAGAGCAAGCGCTCTCCTCTGGGCACGTGACGGCCGGCCTGACCTCGCTCCTCCTCGGTGTCTGGTGGAAGGGCTCGGATCTCCCCTCCTCTCTGATAGCGCACACGCTACGCGCCATCAAAACAGCCTGGAAAACGTACGCATGCCTAGTCGACAGTCCTCCGCATTTCTACACTCCGAAGAGCACTTAATTGGTCGCTATCATGGCTCCACGGCCGACTGAGCCAACTTAGACCGGGGTTAAAAAACAATGCTAATAATAGTGGATAATTATCAGCTTTTATTCTGTCTGCAACCAGCTGTGCTGTTCCTTCTCACATCACACATCGAGGCTAGTGAATAAACACAATGGCATGAATAAATAATGACCTCACAATCCTCTTAAGGACTGAATAGTGAGGGGGGGGAGAGACAAAAGTTTACTTTTGGTATTTGAGAGCAAGCGGAGCCTGAAATTGTAAGCGGCTCATTAGGGCTCCATGTGGGCCTGAGGCCTTGCTGAACCAGGCCCATGCCGATCCTGGCGCTCCTCTGAGCATTCCAGGCCTGGTCTTGTAAAATGCTAGCATATATACCCTTAAGAAACAGTAGCACTCCTGATCAAAGACACCAAAGTGTATGTTACTTTCTTAGTTCTTTTTCAAAACTTTCTCTCAGAATCAAACTGCTTGCTTTGCACAGCGGGTGGACATTTACTGCGGTCGAGTAGGTCCACCTCTAGTTCTTTTCACCAGAAATAATACTGTTTTTTTTCCCTCTGCATTTGCAAAAGCATTGCCCCCCCCACATAACTCCAAATTGCAGCATAGCAAGAGAGCCATTTCAGCTTGGTTAATATGATTTTAACTGGTCACTTGATGGGGCAGCTTTTTCCAATATTTAGCATTTAACTGGTGTGGAAAAAGTACAGTACTACTGTATGGACTAAGAACAGTACTATGTACTAAGAACATAATACTTTCCTTTTTTTTGTTGTACTGAAGAACAGTACTATGTTCTTATAATCCCTTAGTGAGTCACTTCTCAGGATAGAGCTCAAACTCATGTTACTTGGTGAATGGTTAATGGACTGCACTTATACTGTATAGCACTTTTATCCAAAGCGCTTTACAATGAATAGCCTGTCATTCACCCATTCACACACCAATGCCTACCTTCTCGGAGTTTGATGGCAGGAAAAGCAAATAAGGTATACTCTACTGTGAATGATGGACAATGATTACATGATTCCAGTCATTCCACTGCGGACAGTCAGTAGCCCAAGGCAGGACTGATGAGTCTCTGGGACGGGTTTCCATGGGTGTGAATGGGTGCATGGCAGCTGCCAAAAGCCCTGTGTGTTCAGGCTCAACCTCTTCCCTGTATAATAAGGTTGGACAATGTGGGCGTGCAGCAATTTGATCTGCAAAAGCAAGTTTTTATATGGCTGAGAGGACTGTCTTCTGCAGAACCGTACAGTAGGAGAGCAGGGGGAATTAGTGTCCTAAGCCATTTACCTCAACATGTACTGTACACACCCTGAACACCCCCTTAAACTCTACTACAGCTGTAAACATTGTTTTGGCCCAAAGTCTCCAAAAATCATTTGAGTTGCAAAATATGAAATGTAGTTCAAATCAGCATCAGTAAATATTCCCCACAATATTTGAATTTATTTGCAGATCTTTTTGCCTGTAGAAACTAGGGATGCAAATAATTAATCGAAAATCGATTCATTGGTTGTTAAGGATTTGCTTTAGCATGTCAAATGTATTCGATCTACTATCAAACAACATGGTAGGATTGTGCATTTTCTAATCATGTTGATCCTCGAGGGCGCAATATCTTGAAATGCAGAGGAGAAATCAACAGTTGCATATTTT
>NC_140234.1:33070528-33280528 GCF_949987555.1 Borostomias antarcticus | reverse complement strand
ACTGCTACGGCACACCGATTAACGACAAAATCAAATAATGTGTTCAGCACAGCATGGGTGACGCTGAAAAAAACACTGTTATCAACACATTTAGACCGACAATACCCCCAACCTTCGAATACCAATTAACCAATGTTAATTGGAATATATACAACATTTGTGCAACCATGGCCCACCTGAGAATGGCCCTGGGGGTCATTTCCTTATGATAAGCAGACTGAATGAACACCCATGGCGTGAGCACATGCTCCTCCAGCAGAGACAGGAGACAGATACGGAACTCGCTAACACCAGCGACAGCAGCATTTAAATGTGAGCGAGCAAAGGAAAATGCTGCTACCTGAAGTCCACCCTTCAAAGACAAGAAAATTATTCTGTAATTACTGACACACGGGTGTCAGTGTGTGAAGTCAGAACCTGGAGAAGCCTCGGCAGCCATGGCGAAACCCGTAGAGCGCCACCCTCCAGCTCTTAACCTCAGTCTCTCAGCGGTTCAAAGTTCCCTCGGAGCCGCGTGCCTCAAAGGCGGTGTCTGAAAAGCTGTGCGTTGGCTGAGAGGGAGCAATCTGAGCCGTCTTCACAGGGGAATAAAGGACGCCTCATGCGCGAGCCGCGGGGACTAGCTTTACCCAGTAGATATATGGAGGGCATACACTATGGTCTATAATAGTCGCGGCCTGTCGTCAGCAGCAGAGCACACATACAGGAAAGATCTGAATACTGCGCATCATCATTGTGTAGTGGTGTACATACTGTAGGCCTGTGCAGGATCACATAACAATAGTTCAAAGGGGCACATTGCCTATATGAGTCCAGCTACTCTCCTCTGATAACTCAATCAATACTGATCCCTTTTACTGGGAATAAAAGTGTGATCACATCAGCACATTATCAACTCTGTGTCTTGAAGGGGAACATGCTGATGGATGGCTCTTGTTTAATCATGCTAGGAAAATGTAACTGAATTGAGAAACCAGATCATTGCTCATGTTCAAATCCAACTGTATTACCTGCCCTCCTTCAAACCATCTGTCAACGGACATGTTTTTTTCTTGCTTTACATGCTGTTTCCTCTTCTAGGTTATGGTAAGAGAGAGTTGGTTTTCTCTGTGTGGGTGCTGTTGCAGACAGATTCATGTTGCCTTATTTGTCACCTGAGACATTGAATCAGAATCAGAATCAGAGTCAAAATAAATCTTAATCTGATTGTGATTCTTGGGCTACATGCCATGTCAATGTAATAAGGCATCATGAATCTGGACCCACGCAGAGAAAACCAACTCTCTCTTACAATAACCTCCAAGAGAAAGAGTAAGACTAATAAAACAAATGTTCTTTCTTTCCTCAATATGCACAATGAATAAATATAATTTTTAAAGCAGTGTTAAGATATTAATTACCATCTGTTTTATTAGCAACACAATAGTGCCATTCATATTTGGGAAATGCAATATCTGAAAAGACAGGGAGCAAGTGAGTCAAGCAACCAACACGTCACCAGATCACATGCTATTGTGAGATGAAACATCAGCTAAAAATATCTTCTTGATCAATAAGATCTAGATGTCCCATGCGGCTTTTGTGTGTTGGAAACTACTGCGTTCTCAATACAAAGAACTGCCCAAAGCCGCTAACTACCTAATTATTACAAAATCTCAGTGCCAGTCACGTGCACACATTTCCTGTCTGTCCGCCACTGACATAGTACAAGCTCAATCATCGACGCTACAAATTATTACCAATAAACGCTCTCTTTCATTATTACCAATAAACCCTCTCTTCCACAAGCGACGCCCCCTCACGCACCAGGCTGGTTCTCATGGTTACAGACACATCATAGGGTAACTATGGCAGTGGGGGGAAGTTGGGATTAGAGCTGCAATGGGATGAAGCCCTGGGCATCCTCTTCCTGCCGTCATGTTGCTGAAGCACCTGCCTGTCCAAGGCGACTGTGACTCGGTGTCACGGATTAGCCTTGGTCCTCTTCCTGAGTCATGTGTGCGGAGCCCTAACCTTGACCTGAAATATAGAGATCAGTGTGCGAAACAAAACAAAACTGGCCCCCGGCCGTCCCCTCCCGATGTCCCAGCACTCCCCCTCTTCTATGGGCTGGACCGGCGCCGTCTTTGGCCCATCTCGGCCGGAGGAGCACAGGTTTTGTGAGCATTTATCTGATGGGAAACTGAGTTCCTCCACTGCTGCTTTTTTCGTTGTTTTCGTTTTATACTTATTTTTTTGTGCCTTTTTATAGTTTTCTTTCCAAAAATTGTCCGTCAGTGAATGTCGTCCGAGTCATTCACCGGTGGTGCCTGAATCCAGCGCGTGGCTATGATAATGAGTGACCTCTGAGGTGACCCTACGTTGTGGGCAACAAACACTCCACTTTATTGGCAACTGTTGACCCAAGGTCGACTGGGACAGCAATATCCCCTTTCTGCACCTGATCCTCAAAGTTGCACTTAGCGGCCTCCTTGTAGCCGTTCCATCGGACATCTAGTCTAGTGGTCCACACCGCACTAAACCAGCCACCATACTCGTTCACCTCTCTCACCTTCGCAAACAACGCTCATAAAGTCACCTCAGGGGACCGCCTCTGCTCGTCATCACACACACAGACAGTGCCACACAAAATCAAAAGAAAACAAGTGTATGAGTGTGTGTATATGTGGGTGTACAGTGTCTGAAACAGACGCCGAACTAAACTCACAAACGTACCCAATCCTAAGGGTGCGTTCACACGGCAGACTTTGTCAACGCGTTTGCGCGTTGCTTTTCATTGTTGTCTATGGAGCAGTGCGCTCTGAAACATTCTGCGCGCTGCTCTGCCGAAGCGAGGCGTCTCGCATTTTATCGGTACCAAGAAGTTGAAAACATTTTAACTTTTCCGCGGAGCGCATTGATAGCTGTGTTCTGTCGCTTGGCAACGAATAGCGTCAGCCAGGGACAATGTGGTGCGCCTCGCGTTTTTAGCAGCTTGCAAAATATGCCGTGTGAACATAGCCTAACACTCAGCAGCAGATGTGCCTGTCCAGGGCAGCTGTGACTCAGTCGCTGTGAGTGACTGAGTAGAGTAACTGAGTAGCTCATCGGCAGGTTGGGCTGTAACTTCCCTGAAGTATCTCGTTGAGGATCATGGGAGGCATGGACAGGGGACACACACTTGCACAGAGATGCACAAACACACACCCACCCACTCGCATGTACATGCATGCGCATGCACACACACACAGACACACACGTACGCACATTAATTTGAACGTGCCCTACACGCAAAACATCCACTGTCTTGGGAAATAGATTGCTCAATATTCAAGAAATACACCGAATATCCATGAGCAAACTTTTGGTAAATACAACACGTAAGGCTATCTTTAGGCTGATCTGAAAGCTAACAGAATTCAATTGTTGATTAACATCAGCCTGAAAACACTGTCATCCATAATATGAGAACTGGTGATTCTCTGTAGATGACCGACCACAACCAAACCATTTTTAATAAAAGCAAGTGTAACTGAAGGCCCATTGCAACATTAGATCTGTTGAAATTGCGTAAACAGAAAATAATTGCACCGAAATAATTTTCCATAATTTGCATGCATTATAAGATGGGTCAAGCAAGTCACATATGGAGGGAAGGAAACTGCCCGCTGGCTTGAATACATTAAGGCAAAGTAAATGGTTTGTTGATTTAAAGAGATTAAAGCACGCGCAAGCAAAGCAGCTCCATGGATTTTAATTAACTTGCCATATATAAATTTATGTTATTAAGCTCTACTGGATTAAATGGTAAAATGCTAGGGCTCTTTCTGGTTGGGTGACTAGAATAAAAAGCCATTTAGAGCCATGTCTGGTCCCTTCCAGACACTGTATGCTGCTGCTGCTGCTGGCACTATGTACCCATCACATCACACCCTGTCTTCGCCCAAACTGGCTTCTGAAGAGATCTTCTTTAATTATGTACGATACAGCCATATCCAAGTTCCATGGCATCTCAGAAGATCAAGCAGAGGACTGATGTCTCTCTCTCTCTCTCTCTCTATCTCTCCCTATCTCTCCTCACTCTTTCTTTCTCTCCAACTCAGACGGGAAAATGGATTCCAGTACCAGGAGTCATTTCTGTCTGTTATAATAAGAGTCCAATACATTATATGACACTCTCTCTCTCTCTCTCTCTGCAATGCACAACTATTCAGCAAGTGTTCTGCGGCCAGGGCTGGGTGCTGTGACCGGGCCCTTGATGAGCTCCTGTCCCTGTGGACGTTGCTGAGAAGAGAACCACAAATCCGCCAGTGGATACACATGGTTATGTCATGGTTAAGGAGCTATAATATACCCCATGCCTCAGCTTGCAAAAGCTCAAACATTTGGCACTGTGATCTTCCAAGGGAACGTAACGAGTAATCACCATCCATTTTTAAAACTATTCTTAAAACCCATTTTTATTCCTTGGCTTCCAACCTGGCATGAAACTTTGCTCCTGTTTTAATTGCCCTACTGTCTTTTTTTTTTATTGTTTCATTGTTTTGTTACTGTTTGTATTGTATTTATGATTACCCATGTACAGCACTTTATTGCAGCCGTAGTTGTTTTTAAAGCGCTCTATAAATAAAGTTGAGTTGAGTTGAGTTGAGTTGAGTAAGCATCAGACTCTGTCAGCTACTGTGTTGCATAGTGACATGCCTCTGGACAGTGTGCTCTAAAGCCCAATTCCCATTGGCCCCAAAACATCTGGGTTTGTCGTCAGTGGGAAAGCGTGCACTTGGCATTCAGTCCCGTGTCTCCCGACTCTGCGGTAGGTAGGGGCATTTCTCGGCTCCAGCTCTGATTGGCAGCGATGTAACCCCCACCCCACCCCCATCTGGGTAGACCCGTGGAGGCGGAGGCAAATTGCAAGCTACCTAAACTCACTGGATTGTTTAGCTTGCTAGCTGAGTATTTGTTCATGGTTTAGTTGTGTGTGAGTTTATATTATCATGTGTAGGCTTCTGGAGCAGCCAAAAGTTATAGGTTTCACTTTCGCGTTATGACAAGTTTAGGTTTCACTTTTGCGTTCTAGCTTCGGCTACATCCATTAACTCTTGAAAACCAATTCTATTTCGGTTTTATGAAAATCTATTTTGTACAAAGATGAACCAAAATCACCTAATCACCACCTACCAAAATCAATCAAAAACTCAAAATGGCTTAAAAAAAACATTTTTGTCTGTTTGCTACCAAACATTACATTATAGTCATTTAGCTGATGCTTTTATCCAAAGTGACTTACTGTACAACAATTGCATTTAATGTACAGTAGGAAAAGCCAATGTACTACTACTTGCCAGAACTCACAAGTGCATCTCCTTTCTAAAACAAGTGTCTAAGAGTATAATCTAGTGCAGAAGGCAAAGTGCAAGAATAGCAATCTAAAATACAATAGGTGCTTAAGAGGGAGGATCGTGGTAGTACGTTCTGAAGAACTCTGCTGTCCTGACATCAGTGGGCAGTTCATTCCACCACTGCAGGGCCAGGACAGAGAAGAACCGTGTCGATCGACCACAGGGGCCTCGGACTGACGGGGCAACCAGTCGCCCCGAGGTAGCAGAGCGTAGCGGTCGGGGGGGGGTATAGGGTTTGACCATGGCCTGGAGGTAGGAGGGGGCTGTTCCTTTTTATTGCCCTGTAGGCTAGTACCAGGGTTTTAAACTGGATGTGAGCCGCTACAGGGACACAGTGTAGGGAACGGAGAAAGAAAATTGTGTGGGAAAACTTGGGGCAGCTTTCTGGACAAGGTCCAGGGGTTTAATGACTGACGCCATGGCCCCAGCAAGGAGGGAGTTGCAATAGTCCAGGCGGGAGATGACCAGGGCCTGGATGAGGACCTGCACCGTTTCATCAGTGAGGAAAGGGCGAATCCTCCTGATGTTGTAGAGCATGAATCTGCAGGAGCGTGTGACGGATGTGATATGTGCGGACAACGACAGTTGGTCGGGTCACACCCAGATTCCTTGCAGCCCGAGTCGGTGTCACCACTGTATCTTCAATGGTGATGGCCAGGTCCCGGTGTGGGCAGCCCTTCCCCGGGAGGAACAGCAGCTCAGTCTTGTCCAGATTGAGCTTGAAGTGATGTGTCGTCATCCACTCCGAGATGTCAGCCAAGCACCCAGCTATGCGTGTCTCCACGTGTGTCAGAAATGATAGGACCAGTTGGGTGTCATCGGCATAGCAGTGATAGGAGAAGCCATGCGAGTGAATGACAGAGCCCAGAGATGTAGTGTAGAGAGAAAAAAGGAGAGGACCCAGGACAGACCCTTGTGGAACCCCGGTAGTCAGACTACACGGTTCCAACATCGACCCTCTCCATGTCACCTGGTAGGAGCGGCCCGTCAGGTAGGATGCAAACAGGGAGTGTGCAGAGCCAGCGGTGCCTTTCTCATCGAAGGTGGAGAAGAGGATCTGGTGGTCTACCGTATCAAATGCTGCTGAGAGAGTTAACTCTCGTGGCATGGAGTGACGTAGCCTAGTCCAACAAGCCAAACTTTCGTAACTTTTGTCCCACCAATGCCCTTGTGATGTCTAACGTGACGCACCAGAAAATGAACGGGAAGGCGCCGTGACGTGAACGATGTCAAACGCCTACCCCCTCCGGAGGTTTCTTCCCAGTGGCCCCACGTTTACAAAGCCTGTTTACAGGCAGTAATTTTGATGAAAAACAGGTGTAACTGTACTCCAAACACGACACACTGTTTTAGTTCACTGCCAGTTAATTCTGGCAGTGAACTAATTCTTAATTCAATTAAGTCTAGACATGCCATTCTGAGCCTCAACAAAACAATGCCTTTGCTCTGCAGTGGCTTCACTTATACATCTTGCGTGGGATGAAGACAGGTGTTATATTTCTGCTTCCTGTCTGTACCCACCCCGTGGCTAACTAGGCATACACTTGACATATCTCACAGTGACACATTCCCAGAGCACCCTGACCTTCCCAGCTGCCTTCCTGCCACAACGAGCCCACGGGGGCGATTAAAAAAACAAAAATGTCGAAGCCGAAGCCTGAGGAAGCTGGCCGAGAGTCACCTGCCAAACGCCCGCTCACCCACGTCCACGCCGTCACCGGCAGCCGAGAGCATCGTCCTGCTGACGATGGCGATATGCAGTGGAGCCAGCATGGCAGCATGGTGCCTTTTATCGGTGGCCATTTATGGCCTTGTGTCTGTTCAGGAAGTCAGTGACTAAATGATTTGCTCTTCCAAAGTAGGAATAGAGAACTGAGAAGCCTAATGTAGCCTGTCATAATTTATCAGTGGAATATTTCTACCTCCATGGTCTGAAAAATATCCAAGCAATTAAACAGAGAGGGATGACTCATCATGTGATTACATGAGCTCAAATAATATATTTGAAATATATTTGGGGTTAATCGCTAAGCTCAACACATTTCTTGGTAGTCATTAGCATCGCCAAGGACTAAAACAAGACACACAGTTCTCTACTGACTCTTTCAGTAATTGTCAGGTAATTTAAACACTTTGCAGTGCAAACAAAAAACAAATTCTAATAAATCTCATCAGCTAGCAGGTTA
Source organism: Borostomias antarcticus (assembly GCF_949987555.1). Classification (NCBI taxonomy): domain Eukaryota; kingdom Metazoa; phylum Chordata; class Actinopteri; order Stomiiformes; family Stomiidae; genus Borostomias; species Borostomias antarcticus. The sequence continues at coordinate 33,272,964 of NC_140234.1, read as the reverse complement.
CCCAGAGAGACAGAGACAGACTGAACTGGGCCCGGTGAGCAGCCCTACCGTTCTCCGTGTTCTCAGCCTTAACGTTCTCCGTGTTCTCAGCCTTAACGTTCTCCGTGTTCTCAGCCCTACCGTTCTCCGTGTTCTCAGCCTTAACGTTCTCCGTGTTCTCAGCCCTACCGTTCTCCGTGTTCTCAGCCCTACCGTTCTCCGTGTTCTCAGCCTTACCGTTCTCCGTGTTCTCGTGCTCGGTGTCGGTGAGGGTCAGGTTGGAGTTGGCCCTGCTGGACAGGCAGGAGCTGCGGCCAGACTTGGTGTTGCGGCCCCAGAGGCGCACGGCGTGTTCCGGGGACATGACGCCGTCGGTCTCCGTGTCGGCGTCGGAGCCCACGCTGACGGAGTAGTCGCGGCGCGGGAGCCCCAGGTCAGACCGGTACGGCGCCACGTGGGAGGGGAGGGCCTCACCGAAACCAAGGTCCCTGAGGGAGAACTCCGCCCCTGCCGTGCGCACACACACGCACGCACGCGCACACACACACACACACACACACACACACACACACACACACACACAATAACAACCAATTGTATATTCAGTCTCCTCTTTCACTCATACAATCACAAGAGGAATTCATCATTGCGTGGACAATAAGAGACCTGGCTGTGTGAGTCAGAGAACTGGCCATGAGGAGCACTGTTTCTGGGAAACTCACTTCATGTCCTCCAAACTTGCACTAATCGTAGTGCTAATAGGATGTGACTGAGCATTTAGTATTCATGGCGGCAGGAAAAGGCTTGCAAGCGGATGCTTTTTCAGGTCGCCATCAGCTCGTCTGGACACATTAAAGGTCATAAAATACATTAGGGAAGCATCATCTACCTCACCCTACCTCGTTAAAATCAAGTAACGATAATGGCAGTTGTCTAACATGGAATTCTTCATTTCTCAAGTTTTAAAGGCCATCTTCAGGAAGTGTGACAGGGACAATGACATCGCATCTCATCGCCCTTTTGTCTCGGAGAGTGAAGAGAATCTCCATGGGACTCCTGCTAAGATGATATGCTGCTCAAAGTAATCATGGAGGTTAAGTCTCCTGGTACTAACTAAGACATCCAGTTAAAGCGGATACAGCACCAGGTGGGCAGTACTAGAAAGCCTGTGTTGTGTGTTGTCTTCCACAGCAGGCTGGAGGGTGGTTCTCACCTGGCCGGCAGAACTCGTCCACCTCGTGGTGGACCATGTCCTTCACTCTCGTCCCATAGGCCGTCCTGGAGTCTTGGTCAAAGGCCTTGAGGGTCTCACTGGAGCTGTATGACTTGGGGTTGACCTTGCCGTCCTCGCTGTCGGCCGATGAGCTGGTGTACCGCCGCTCTGTGTCCCTGCGCGCCGTCAGCGAGCGGTAGGGTCGGCGCTCCTTCACTTCCATGGTTGCTGGCTCCTCCTCTCTGCTCGTATCTACGGTCGGTCAAGCAGCCAGCTTAGTTCCCCTGACTCTGGGAGGGGGGAACACAAACATGGGCAGTTTAGAATGTGGCTCTGACCAACCCCAGTCACAGCTTTGATTGAAGTAGCATGTCAACGCGATCTGAATCAACGTAGCCCAATACAATCAATATGCCGTCGATTTTAACACCTGATCCAGTGTAATACTCTCAGCCACGTCGACTGCAGGCTGCAACAGATCGTTCTGATGGTATTACACAGGTCCATTTCAATGAGAGCAATTACTGTACCCAAAACTCACAATTTGGCTTTTCCTGTTTTTGTTAGCAGTATATATATATTTTGTTGGTTTTAACATACAAATACAAAAACAAAAAAGGCCTCACAACAATACACATAGGAGAATGCAAAACGTTACATATAAGAGAAACAAAGATGAGAAATAAAGAAAGAAAGAAAGAGAATGAAAAATGAAAAAACGATTAATATGGATAAGATATCAAAAGAAGAGAGACAGCAAAATAATATTTTAAAACTGCCTCTGCATAATAAATAGCTTGAGATCAAAAAGATAGCTTCTGCTTTCACTCCATTGACATTAGCTGTAGATTTTCCCAGAATACAAATATCATGAAACATCACAGCCCAAATTCTGCTCAGAACAGTAGGTCCAAACCAGCTCTTTAGAATAGTTTTTTTTTTACCAGCTGCACAAAGATGATTCGCTTCTCAAGGTATGAGGGATAGACAATCGGGTTATAACCAAAGAGTAGAAGGGCAGGGCATAGTGGCACATGTTTATCAAGGATGCTGACATGAAGTGTGTCAACGATGTGTCCCCAGAGAGACAGACATAACAATGGGACAGTACCAAAACATATGAAAAAAGTTTAACAACTCAGAGTTTGAACATCAGTCACATAGATCACTGCTTGCAGGTTTCATTTCATGTCTACATGCTGGTGTGAGATACACTCTGCAAATGTAAAATGAATGAGTTGAGATTCTAGGAAGAGAAGACATTATTCCATATCTTAGGCCAAATCAAAGCTGAAGTTATGTAGATTCCCAAGTTGTAGTAAAAGGTAAATAAGCAGAGTGGATAAGGTTTATAAAGGAATGAGATGGGAGGGAAGTGTCCCATGGTACACCGAATGTTTTAAGAGCTGTCTGAAGTCGGATATATAGGAACCACAAGGAACCCGGCGGTAGAGAGTAAGTATCCTTCACATCTTGAAAAGAGCGGAGACCGTGTTGACTGGAATGTCACTTGTTTCCACCGTTGGGGGGAAACAAAAGGGCACAGTGCCAGTCGGAACACAGTTGTTGTTCCAAATAGGGATCATGTCATGAAATGTACAGTACAGACATAATGTACAGTAAATTGTATTCAATTTGGTATCAAAATGGACAAGGTATTTGAGATAATAGATCCCATACACAACCATGTAGACCTAGCATTTCCTGCTTGACGGTATCTTGTAAAAAGTTACTGAGAGGATGTGCTCTACCTTCGTGAGAGGATTAAAAATACATCTACTGCCAGGGTAAGGACTTATCCTCTCACTAGCACGCCCGCACACATTTTAACAAAACATTCCCAGTCCACTAAGACTAAGAGTATTTACTGTTCTCTTTTAAAAGCAGGGTCTCAGCGTGACAGACCTGATTTGTATGGCTCTGCTGTGGATTCAGGGGGATAGAGCAGGAGGAACCAGCAGGATCCATTTTGACAAAATATGGGACGACAAATCTTGCTCCAATAACGTTTACGATTCCTTTTTATGAGCCACATAGAAATCATGTGGCTCCAGCATCTCTAAACCTGGCAGGAGCCCCTCTCCATGCTGGGCTGTTTATACTGTGTGAATCACCACCAGTAGCCTACACATATAGGGAGTAGCTGAAAGCAGAGTACACTAGGCTGATATAGAAAATAAAGCTAAATGAATAATAATGTGCAAAAAAACAGCCTAAATGAATTGTACATTATCGCTATTAAGCCTGATGGCTGGGAATAGCCGTTACTTGCTATCGCATGCGAAAATAAATGTGATAAGGAAAATGATTTAATTTCAGCTGATAATTACACAACAAATTTTATAATTTCAAAGATAACAGGTGATTGCTTTGAATGTTACAAATTAGTTATATATAGATATATAGATAGATAAATAGAGACCATAGCCTGCATTTTTGTTCAGAGAAATCAACATACTGTATCAACACCAGACCACGCTGGATGTGATTTCTCATTGATCTAGTCAAATAGTTATCAGTTTCATTGGACACAACCTACATGGAACTTTCCCATCGTCTTTCAAATAAAAGCACTCCCAAACTTAGCTGCGCAACTCAATGAATAACGCTGTAGTAAGGAATCACTCTCTCTCTCCTTCTCTCAACTCTCTCCCTCTCTCACACACACGTGGGTGCACACACTTGAATGGACTACTAAACAGCTCACAGTACTCGGGGGCGTATTGTTAGTTGTTGTTAGGTTTAGTCCAGTCAAGACTAATGTGTGGGGGGTGACTTCGCCCTAATTTATTTATCTATTTTTATAGTGTAACCGACTAGTATTTCCACACCGACTAGCAGATGCAGCGCCATGTAGTCGTGTAAACCACTATCCGCGCACATCCCTACTACTAAACACCTCAAGCTCTGAACCGAAAACAGACGGGCTTCTGAGTATAATAGACGTAAATGTACTTGGGAATGGGAAAATGAATTGTGGCAAGTGCCCCTCTGGTGGTGGGCTCTGGTACTACATATGTCGGACGCACACCGGACGCTCGCACTAGTAATGTACGCCGAGTTGCCGAGTGGGGGACAAACAGAGAGCTTGGGCTTGGGATGTGTCCAAGCAGCTGGCTGGGCAGGTCGTCACGTGGTTTAGGAGCTATTGAGGAGGCTTACCATGTGTCAGTGTGGATTTATGAAGTTGATTAGAAGCCGGGGCATTGTCTCAGCAGGAGAGGATCACCCAGCTTGCTGCAGCCAACTACACCCACGGTTCCAAATCAAGCGTGTCATAGAATGCAAAGGAAATTATGAAGCATTGATCTAATTTGCTACTGTGTTATTTGCCTCAAATAACATGCAGAGGTCACCGAGTGATTTTGACATCAGTCACAGCAAGCTAGGAATTATCCTAAGGGAGCATTATTGGTTTAGGGTGAAGGTAAATGAAAATGTGACAAAAAGCTTTCATGTTGTTTTGGCTTTCATGTTTATTTGTTTTTTTCTAAACATGTTCACATGCACACACACATGTTCACATGTGAAAAAAAATGGTGATGCACATACATATATGACAAAGCAGATTTCTAAGTAATTCTGACAGCAAATATGGATGGATGTTATGATGGACAGTGTGCCTTGTTCAGACTAGGCTTTTTCAAAGTTAAGCTTGTGAATAAATACTGTATTTGACTTGTGCTGGACAGAGCAGTAATCATTGGTGAACTATATTTGGCCTTCTTAAAAAAAAAAAGTCTGTATTTAAGACGCCTTTGTTGCGTTTTAGGGGTCACCTTTTGTACAGATTGACAGCTGAAAAGATCCCAGTGATTAATGACTTGGGGACCTCAATACGAAGACCTCCGCTGCAGGGAAGGAAAAAAAATCGTTTTCACTCAATGACCGCAAGAGCACTTCAGCTTCTCCTAGCGTTGCAGTGAGATTGCCATTGGGTTACTGATTTTTTTACCTTTTGCTCAAGATCCCCAACACCATATGCAAATTTACTGAGCTTTCTGAAGCTTCAAGAACGTTCTGTAAAAAAGTGTATTGTTTTTGTTTCCAAAGAGCTGGTTACAATCCTTTGACCACATCTCTTTTGTATACTCTTTGCTCCTCATTATTAATTGGGCGGTAGGCAACAACGTGCACCTTGGAGACCATGGGAAACAGAGCAGGCTTTCAAAGCTGCCTAGGGACATGTATGTACACTATGACAGCTGATAGCTGATGCCAATGTGCCTCAGAACATGTCCTGCTTGACTGGAGCTGTCTGAACTTTCTGATATACACTTAATGTAGAAAATATGTTTCTTCATGATTCATTTGGCATTGTCTTCTTTATTATCCGCCACAAAGTAAAGCTGCTGTTTCTTCTGGCCAAAGCCTAAATCCCCAGAGAGGAATTCAAAACAAAGAAAACCACATAGTGCTGTTATTCCACCAGCACACTAAGATATTCAGAATACATTAAAAACAGACAGATCCTATAACAAAACCCTTCTGTGCAAACATAGAAACATTCAGTCCATGTATGAACGGGTGACCATAAACAAGAATACAAGATTAATTTCATTCTGAATTTATACTTAGACTTGTAATGCTAGTAGTGCAACAATTTTAAAGGAATATTTACAATACTGTCATGTATGAGTTGGAAGCTTTAGGTTAAAATACTTTGATGACCCTTGATAGAGAATAGCAGCAAGGATTGACCTCAGAGACATCTTCAAAATGTCAGCAGCTACTTTTTAACCAAGGTACATTAGGGGCAGGAAGTTACACAAGTAGGAAGGTTAGCAAAGGTTAAAAACTTAGATAAGTCTCAAACTCTTTACAGAAAGAGATGATAAATGACTGCAATGGTTTGAAATCTCAAGACTGAAGATAGGAATCAAATTCTTTAGTTTCAAAGACAAAGGTTTTCTAAAGCTTGAGCTGCAGAGAGTCTGCTGTCAGCGGTCGCCTCACACACAATGGACCACGGAGAAGCTAACTGCACATCTATGCAATGATCCAAAATCAATTTCAGTGTCTATAGACAAAAGAAAGTGATTGTTCAGTTTCCACTTTCAAAATAGTTGTGCACACTCCACATTTTTAAAGTTCGACTTTATCTCTGTTAATAGCCTTGCTCATTGTCTAAATTAACACTTGAAAATGTTCTTCTAAGTCTTCAATTTAATTGCTACTGTATAGCATTGCCTGTAATTGAAAGAGACAAGGACCTGGGATGAAATGTGATGGTTGTCATCAATGCTAAAATGGTTATATAAATGACTGTACTGTACAATCGTCTATTGGGAGGATGCATGAAGGTCTTGGAAAAGGCTGAAAGAGGTCTGTGCTGAGAGCTTGGTGCTATCTTTGTCCACAGTATAATGAGTTGGTTAAATAGAGTATCTAAATACTTGGGAGGTAGATGAGGTACAATAAAAATGCAAATTGTTCTGTCCTATCTATCAAACAATTAGCACTGTGTTGAGAATTGCTATTCAGTTCCCCGGCACATTAATCTGTCCCCTGGCAGGTAGACCACGCCCACCCTTTCTCCGTGATAATTTACTGTGCTCAGCTAATTCACAGTTTCAATACCGATCTTCCAAAACATTTAAACACATGTACGATCACGAAGTACCACATTAATTGGACCATAGTTTAAATGTCTATTGAGACTAAATTCCAAAGAGCAGTTTGTGGTCCACATGCATAAAGAAGTCAGGGGAAATGACGATTAGGCGTTCTCACTGACTGCGAGAGAAGCATCATACTGTATTCATATCTGGAGTGTAACCTTGAGATGACACTGCTTTGTCTGTACTTCATGGAGCTGTTTGTCGTAGCTAGTAACCCCCCCCCCCCACACACACACACACACACACAAACACAAACACACACACCCACACACACACACACACACACACACACACAAACACACACACACACACACATAATATATAATGCAGAAGAGAAAGAATCTGACCGTGCAACAAGAATAGCGTCCACACAGCCCATTGAGAGCATTGAAAGCTGTAGGCAGGCTCCACTTACTTATTTTTTGGTGGAATCATTCACATGCCTCTGCTCTAGAGAAAGGCCTCCTGGGTCAACAGAAAGGTATGTTTTCAATAGAGGAGAGAGGACTGGGGGGGGGGGGGGATCTGAATGGCCAGCCTGCCAGATCTCGATTCAGCACTCTTAAGCAGCAAGAGGGGGTGGTGTGGGGGGTGGTTATAGGGGGGGTTGTGTGTGTGTGTGTGTGTGTGCGTGTGTGTGTGTATGTGTGTGTGGAGGGAGGGGGGGTGGGGGGGAGTGCAGCTCAGCAGCCACCTCCTTCCGGGATCAAAAGGGAGCCCCGCAAGCAACATAAAGACAGAACGGGTAAAAGCCTTAACGTAAACAAAAGTAGCCCAGGAGAGCGGCACTGCACCCCCGCCCTGCAACTAATCACTCCCAGCAGCCCAAGGTTTCCGTCTGACAGAGGAGCAGACCGGGGCAGGACCAGGACTTTCAATCCTGCCCCAGTAAATAAGAGGCGGGTCGCTGACCCGTCCACTCTCTCTCTGCGCTGATGTACGTCCCTGACCTTGGCCCGAGGCCCGGGTGGAAAGCTAACGGTGCCATGTCGTAGGTGATTTCTGAAACGTCCACTTTATCCATTAACAACGTGGTGGCGATAGATGCTATAAATGGGCTTCCTGGTGTTTAGGGGGGTTCTCCTGGGGCGGAGGCTCTACAGGGAGCGACGGCAGAGTGTTGGGGCAGGGGTGTTCAGAAATCCCAGCCACACACCACAGCCTGAACCCGGGAGAAAGAAATAATCTACAATCCGGCGGTTCCTCTTAATCCTGACGAGCAAATAAGCCAAGCAATAATGAAAATTAGATGAACAAAAGGCTCCACTGACTGCCCAGACAAGCCCAGTGTGGTCGTGGGGGCGGACAGGTCAGCATGGTGGCTCTCTCTCTCTCTCTCATTAGTGTCCCATTACCACTCATTATCCCAGCATGGAGAGACCTGCTTCTGGTTTGCAGCCCCGGCCAGGGTGAAACCAATCCTAATACCAGCAGCAATAATCAAGTCACCGTAATCCCCCCCAGTGCCTGTAGCCAGACCAGCCTCCCCAACCCCACACCCACTACCACGAGGACCCTGCTGTTCCTTATGTGGCCAGATTACTACGCCTGAAAAATCCTGTACCAGCACTCTCTCACTGAGTCAGCCCGGTTCTCCCCAAACACAAGCCTCCATTCTATGTTCTCTATTTTCGTTCTTTAGCAACGGGCCTTGCTGTAGAACCACAAAAAGAACATCAGAGAAGATGCTCATTCCACTTTTTAAAGCACGCTATCTCCGACACTCCATTAAGCCTGCGGTGTGTGTGTGTGTGTGTGTGTGTGTGTATGTTTGTGTGTGTGTGTGTGTGTGTATCTGCAGTAGCAACGCTCTGTGGCAGTCTATCCCCTTGTTGGGCGTTGCTGTTTCTCTGCAGTGTGGCATCATGTGTTTTCATGTCTTTCTTGCAGTTGCGTGGTTTCCGTGAGCAGGTGATGTGAACGGGGTGAGATGCCTAATACTCGTCACTGCATTTCATCACGACAACTGCATGCGACCCGCAGGTGTCAGAGCCCAGAGCTAATGATGACGCCCCCCACATATCAAAAATGACCGTGAGCCTCAGGTTCTGCACCTGACATCTGAAACAAATACAAAAAGACACCTGGCTTTTTTTTTTAAAGGGGAGGAGGGGAGGGGGGTTGCAATTTGGTTCAGAAAAAAAAGCCACTGTTTCTTTGAAAACGGACAATAAACGTCAAAGTGGGGCAGTGACATCATCAGTCATTTTAATCCCTCCCTGGACGCTGGACCTCCAGAATGACTGGATCGCAGTATAATACCAGACCAGTGGTTTATGGGAGGCTTAAAATACATGCAATATCTTTCTGCTATCAGATCAGTGGAATACTGTGAAAACCACAAATATAGGTCATGTTTTTGTTTCATTGCATAAAGTGCATAATGAGATTTACCTGCTTTCCATTTCTCTATTCCTACTGCCTTCAGTATTACAGTACCTACCTACCTACCTACCTACCTACAGTACCTACCTACCTTGTACCTACTTACCTACCTACCTACCTACCTACCTGTCTACCTACAGTAGTGCCTACTACTTACCAATCTACCTACAGTACCTACCTACTTACCTACCTGCTTACCTACCTTTCTACTTACCTACCTACCTAATACCTACCTACTGTACCTACCTACCTACCTACCTACCTACCTTCCTACTTACCTACCAACCTACCTACCTACCTAGTACCTACCTATCAACCTACTGCCTACCTACCTACCTATTGCCTACCTAGTACCTACTTGCCTACCTACCTACCTACCTAGTATCTATCTATCTATCTATCTATCTATCTATCTATCTATCTATCTATCTATCTATCTATCTATCTATCTATCTATCTATCTATCTATCTATCTATCTATCTATCTATCTATCTATCTATCTATCTATATATCTATCTATCTATCTAACTACCTACTTACCTACATCCCTAGTAAAATTGTGCTAGACTATAGGGAATCAATAACCTGGATAAAGCTGAATGTTGCTCTTATATATAATATATATGAAGGAAAAAAAGTTTATTGGCCTTAGGGTGGCTTTGTGAAAGAATTGATTCCTCTCCCATGGTCATATCGGTCGAAGGCCTGGAACATCAGTCAAACGCCTGTCAAAATTCAGCTGGTGGGGTGCTGGATTTGCTAGGAAAAATCCTGATTCCAACAGATTGGGGTGGTTGAGACACAGCCAACAGGCTGTGCTGCTATCGTTAACAGATTATCTGTTATCTGTCACATACATAAAGCCTCAAGCCACGGTTGCCGAGATCACAGCCTCAGATCCTAAATGATAAACACATCATTGCTCTGAAATCAATGCTGCTCAATATGCATCTCCTTCTTATGCCAAATGAGTCAAGTCTCTACCCAGGACTTTTTCTGCCCCTAGAGTGACCGTACTCCTGCCATCAACCTACCCACTGGATATCCCTCTGCTGCCTGACCTGGGAGACTGAAGGCTGGAGCTGGGGGCTGGAGAAAGAGGCTGGGGGCTAGGGATGGGGGCTGGAGAAAGAGGCTGGGGGCTAGGGATGGGGGCTGGAGAAAGAGGCTGGGGGCTAGGGATGGGAGCTGGAGAAAGAGGCTGGGGGCTAGGGATGGGGGCTGGAGAAATAGGCTGGGGGCTAGGGATGGGGGCTGGAGAAATAGGCTGGGGGCTAGGGATGGGGGCTGGAGACTGGGGAACAAGACTCAGGAGATAGTCCAGCTGGAGGATGAGCTATCTAGATACCAATTACCAGCTCCTCACTATGGGGGGTCCAGGGTCACTTCCACTGAGAGGAACTGCAGTGTCAAGATCACAGGCTAGGTAGGAGCGTGGATCAGATCACAGACTAGGTGGGTGGGTGGTTTAGTTTACAGACTACGTGAGAGGGGGTTTCAGATCAGATCACAGGCTACATTACATTACATTACAGTCATTTAGCTGAAGCTTTTATCCAAAGCAACAATAATTGCATTTAACGCAGAAAAAGCCAATGTACAACTACTTGCCAGAACTCTTAAGCTCATCTCCTTTCTAAAACAAGTGACTAAGAGCATAATCTAGTAGAGATGGGACCGATCCGATCCAGTAGTGTAATCGGGCTCCGATCCAGACGTGGTTCACGGATCGGGTATCGGCCTGACGTCGCCGATCCAGGTAGTTCAAGTGAAAGTGCTCTGGTATTCCTTCATTCAATCATAGGCTACGATTCACATTTTCCTCAGTCCAGCGTCTAGTTCACCAAACCCGCCTACTGTACCTTTTCAGACCGTTTGCTTACGTTTAAAACGTTTGGTGCGAAAACCCACTCTGTAGCACATGCGGAGTGAGTGACAGGAGAGCAGAGCAGATATGGGGTCTCATCCCAAGCTTTTACTAATTAGTTCTTATTACTGTATTTGATGAAAGTGGGCGCTGATATGCGAAAATTAATATAGTATTCAAGGATTCAAGGATTATTTAATTGTTAGACCTACATCCAATATACAAGTAGCCATATGTTAGGTAAAATTGATGAGTAAAGTTATTATGTTTTGGCTCCTCAACAACAAGATACAAGATATCCTAATAATATAAACAGTTCAATGCAGTACAATAGCAATACAGTAAGAATATGGTGTGTGCAAAGTGTATAAAGTGTATGTTAATTATAAAAAATAATTAAGTTAATTGATGAGTAAAGTTATTGTTTTGGCTCCTCAACAACAAGATACAAGATATCCTAATAATATAAACAGTTCAATGCAGTACAGTAGCAATACAGTAAGAATATGGTGTGTGCAAAGTGTATAAAGTGTATGTTAATGATAAAAAATAATTAAGTTAATAATTAAGTTAATTGATGAGTAAAGTCATTATGTTTTGGCTCCTCAACAACAAGATACAAGATATCCTAATAATATAAACAGTTCAATACAGTACAGTAGCAATACAGTAAGAGTATGGTGTGTGCAAAGTGTATGTTAATGCAAAAAAATAAGTTAAGTAATAACAATAAGTTAGCAATAAATAATTATTCAAGAAAAAAAACCGCTAGTATTGGTATTGGATCGGTATCAGCAGATATCCAAATTCAGGTATCGGAATCGGATCGGAACTGAAAAAAAGAATGCATCTCTAGGTAGGATGCAAACAGGGAGCATGCAGATCCAGTGACACCTTTCTCCTCCAGGGTGGAGAAGAGGATCTGGCAGTATACCTTATGAAATGCTGCTGACAGGTATAGGAGTATCAAGATGGAAGTGAAAGAGTTTGCTCTCGCGGCATGGAGTGACTCTGTCACTGCAAGGAGGGCGACCTCTGTTGAGTGGCCAGCATTGAACTGAATTGGTGGGGGTCTAGGTGGTTGTTCTGGTGGAAATACGAAGACAGTTGGTTTAAGATAGCACGTTCAAATGTTTTCGATGAATCGGGTCCAGAGATGGTTTGTTCAAGAGGGGCAGGAGGGGGGTACTCTGGCAGTCTTGAAAGCAGAGTGAAAGCATCCTGATACAAGAGATGCGTTGATGAGGTGGGTTAGGAGGGGAAGGAGTTCAGGCGTACAGACTGAAAGAGAGTGGAGGGGACAGGGTCTAGGGAGCACATGTAGGGGTGGCTCAATGTAACAAGGTTGAGGACCTCATGGTGGGAGGGTGGCTCAGATCACAAACTAGGTAAGAGGGTGGTTCATACCAGCGGTCGCCAACCTTTCTTTGCATGGTTTTCAGTTTTGGACGGGACCTATTTGATTGGATCCGGAACCTAAGTTTGTCAAAATATCAAAATTAATTGTTTGTAATATTTTATGGTATCTGTTCTGTCATTATTTTATTTTTTTGTAGTTACTCATAAATTGCTTGCTTGCCTATTTTGGATGCATGACAGAGGCGTGGCAGACGTCAATCACTGGTCACGCAGTTACGCTGGCTCCCCGTGGGAGTTTTGTGCAAGCGTGAGTTTTGAGTAACGTAGAATACAACATGGTAATGTCAAAAAGACAGTCTTCATTTCTTCTAATTAGCCAGGTGGAACCCTAAGAGCAGGCCAAAGTAATTTCGGCGGACAGCACAGGTAGGAAATGCATTGCTGGCATGGATGTATTAAAAGAAAAAGATTGCTAGGAACGAGAAGAGGAATATGACGTGGAGAACTTGGAGTCGAGGAGAGAGGGAGATGAGGACGAGTAGGTTACGAAAGTTGGTGAGGAGACTTTCAGATGGGGGAATTTAGATGCAGGCTACAGTATGCTGGCCAGTGGTTTAATGCTTTTTGGTGTCATTTTGGCATAATGAGTATGCTACTGTAAGCCCCACAGCTAAGCAAGTGGGCGTTTGTGTTGTGAAATGGTGAAATGATGAGTGGCTATTATGAAACCTCGTAAATCGTTGTGGGCGTGATTCGAGCTTCACGGAGTTTGCAAGCACGCATTTTATCCTTTCTGTGCTGCCCAGCAGCCAATGGGTCACGGCTTGGTAATTGGGGACTGCTGGTTCTGATCACAGACTAGGAGGGAGGGTGGTTCTGATCACAGACTAGGAGGGAGGGTGGTTCAGATTAAAGACTAGGTATGAGGGTGGTTCAGATCACAGACTAGGAGGGAGGGTGGTTCAGATCACAGACTAGGAGGGAGGGTGGTTCAGATCACAGACTAGGAGGGAGGGTGGTTCAGATCACAGACTAGGTAGGAGGGTGGTTCAGATCACAGACTAGGTAGGAGGGTGGTTCAGATCACAGACTAGGAGGGAGGGTGGTTCAGATCACAGACTAGGTAGGAGGGTGGTTCAGATCACAGACTAGGAGGGAGGGTGGTTCAGATCACAGACTAGGTAGGAGGGTGGTTCAGATCACAGACTAGGAGGGAGGGTGGTTCAGATCACAGACTAGGAGGGAGGGTGGTTCAGATCACAGACTAGGTAGGAGGGTGGTTCAGATCACAGACTAGGTAGGAGGGTGGTTCAGATCACAGACTAGGAGGGAGGGTGGTTCAGATCACAGACTAGGTAGGAGGGTGGTTCAGATCACAGACTAGGAGGGAGGGTGGTTCAGATCACAGACTAGGTAGGAGGGTGGTTCAGATCACAGACTAGGAGGGAGGGTGGTTCAGATCACAGACTAGGAGGGAGGGTGGTTCAGATCACAGACTAGGTAGGAGGGTGGTTCAGATCACAGACTAGGAGGGAGGGCCATGGTTCAGATCACCACCATTGTGTAGCAGCAGGAGGGCTCGTTCTACAGACAACATCTGCTTCCTGTTATGTTCTCACAGCTGGAGCTCCAAAGGATGAGCAACACCAGGGTCATCAGGGGGTTGAAATTCAATATTGTAACATAAAAGATTTCTTTAACATAAACAAATGTATTCACCTTGTTTATCTACCCTCAAGATTCCAAGGTGTTTTGTTATGTGGGTTTATATGTGTTTTGCTAGAGACACAGGGTTTGGACTGGGGGGTGCAGGGGGAGAGCCTGGAATGGTCCAAGCTGCCCCCTCTGCCGGCTGTGACACAAGGGGGGCGCCACAGAGCCACCCAATCACGGCCGCCCCAAATTCCCCCCATTCATTATCAATGGGAGGGATTAAAATGGCCATATCTCCATATGGGAAGTTCACAGAGACACAGGCTTTGGACTGGCATAAAGCTCTCAACCTAACGAATGCAGCAATCTCAAACATGTCCTGCTCGCACGTACGTGCGCACAGAGCCACAAAATGCATACATGGGCGGCGGTCTGTGCTCTCCGAGCACCATTTCTAATTTGTGATGCTGTGAGCTCCAACATGTTTCCTTGACAGATTTCAATCTTGATACAGTTTGTAAAAAAAACATTTCTGATTAAAACCTGATCCTAACAGAAATTGCATAGGATTCAGTGCTGAGGCAAAGCAAGTGTTGGGACGACCTTGTTGAAGTCTCTGCAGTCATGAAGTTCCATTTGACATCGCATGTGAAGAGGCGCCCTCATTCATCATATATGTTATTTTCTCACGCCAGACATTATGTGTTTTACCACATTTTCACACTGAGGCTATCCTCAAATTCTGCAATCCTCAAGTATTGACCCAGCAGAATTAAATAATACACACGCCAACACACCGCCTCCCCCTCATGAATATTTGCACAGCCTGACGACCAGTAGCCCAACAGCAAGCATATCCACCTTTTACAGACAATCAGTCCAGCGCCTGCTCAATATCAACGGTTAAAAATCAGCGCACACAGCAAAGCTGCGGAGGGTGTAGGAGTATGGTAATGATCTCGCTCTAAGTGCCTGACTGAGTCATCCCCGCCGGCCCTGCTCTGACATCTCCACACCCCCCTCTGCCGCACGCCCCGGGCGGGGCCAATCGCTGCGTAGCCTCAGCGTCACGCGCATCGCTGAGCGTGCTGAGCAGCTCTCAGTCACACAAGGTGTGGCTACCGCAGTGCCATGCACAGTGGGGGGTGAAAAACAAAGGACATAAAAGGCTTTGTTAAAGCCAAGAGCAAAACATCACAACGTTGAAAAATAAACACTTGACTGAGGTCTGTGTCTGACAGTCATCTTTTTTCTTTTTTTTTTGATATTTTGGGGGCATTTTTGATTTATTATATCGGTGTACAGTGTAGACTTACAGGAAAGGTGGGAGAGAGAGAGAGGGGAGGGCATGCAGCCCAGGATCCAGGCCAGATTCGAGCCTGGGCCGCTGCGATAAGGACTAGCCTTCACGTGGTGCGCGCCTTAACCCATGATCCACCGGGGCGCCCCGCTGACACGAATCTTATGGGTATGGTTTTGCTGTACCATACTGTACCCTGACCTGCCCTTAACTGATTATGACATGAGATGGCTATGGCGGGTGACCTGCCCAGCCAAGCTCTTTTTCAGCCATTTCCATTATCTGTCTCCAGTGCAGCTTTTGCCCGTCAAGAACTTCAACACTTGTGAGACCTGATGGAGGAAAGCTCTCTGTTCCTCTCTCTCTTCTCGGCCCTTTTTGATTGGCGAAGCGTAACAGGGAAGTGTCCCTTCAGCTGTCAGGTCAGCGCACTGCATCTTTTATATATTAATCTAATTCCCAGAGTAAATTAGGATTGATCACCGTAGCTCCAGGCCACAATCAGCATGTAGGATCTAATCTGGGCCTGGCCCTGGGTATGAGAGGATACCTCCATAAATATGAACCATATGAGAGCCGGCAAGAGCCCATAACACTGGGGGGAATTAGATTAGCCTCTCGCTCTCCACAGGTGTGCTTTCAGCCTCCTGCCTCCAAAGGCTGCCAATCTGATCTAATGCCAGTCTCTGTGTGTATGTGTGTGTGTGTGTGTGTGTGTGTGTGTGTGTGTATGCTTGTTTGTGTGTTTGTGTCGGCGGCAGTGGGGGGGGGGGGGGTTACATCACACTTGCACCAGCGGATGCGAGCGCAGCGGCATGGCTCGGACGCCCGGCTCTGACGCCGGCTGAGAGGATCCCCGCAACGCTAGATCTGTCGGGGCCTCCTCCTCAGCCACCGACACACAGGGTCATCAATTACCCAGAACGAACACGTCATCCCCAGCTCCAGGGCCCACCACACACCCCTCCCTCCACACTGCCTAATGGAGCTATTAACCAAATGGATGCAGGGGCAAACTGTTCTCAGAGCTAACATTCCCTTTTGGGCTCATATGGTAGAACTGTAGGGAAGGTAGAAGGCAGAGGGAGGGAGAGGGATACGAGATGTGCTGACTGGACATTTTGCTGTTATGTATTTTACTGAGAGCTAATGTACCGGTAATGGCAAAATGTAGGCAAAATGTGAGAAAGTGAAATAATCAATTGCTTTGCCAAAGCTACAGACTAGCGTCTCTTCGCTGTGAGAGAACAGTCGTCAGCTGTATCAGGCCTATTATTGAATGAACAGGGCCCATTATGCCAAACGTAGCCGCCGCACGTCTTTTTTTCTTTGTTCTCCATTTCCTTCATGCGCCGCAGTCAGTCGACTGAGACGAAAAACATGGCCGCGAAGCCACAGTGAGCACAGACATCACCTCTGCGGAGCCCTGCCGAGGGTTCTCTCTGTGACACGTCGGTCGGCGCGTGCTTCTGAGAACCGCTTCTCCTGCGATTAGAACCCTCGCCTTTCGATTGTTGTCGCTGATAGAAGGCGGGAGGGCGGGGTGCTAAGAGGGGGGCGCAGAACGCCGGCCCTGCAGCTGTCATAGTGGCGGGTTTGGCACCATCCCCGACGTCGTGATAAGCTGACAGCATGGCACAAAGCGTCCTGGACAGCTTAATAACCCACGTCTGCTCAGCACCAAAGGGAGCCCAGATAAGCCAGACCCTCCAAAAACTGTCTATGATCCTCTGACATCCAATTGTTGAACCGAGCAACACTTGTCTACACACCGGTCAAGTCATTAGATGCTGCCTGGTAAATGTGCCACACACATACTGTACCACTCGGGGCGGCTGTAGCTCAGGAGGTAGAGCAGGTCATCCAATCATCGTAGGGCCGGCGGTTCGAATCCCGGCTCCTCCTGATAACATGTGGAAGTATTCTTGGGCAAGGCACTGAGCCCCAAATTGCTCCCATTGAACAGGCAGGCACTTTGCACGGCAGCTACCGCCATTGGTGTGTGCATGTGTGAGTGAATGAGAGGCCTTCACTGTGAAGCGCTTTGGATAAAAGCGCTTTATAAGTGCAGTCCATTTACCATTTTTTCACACACAGCCCACCGCCAGGATGAAAAAAGAGCCACTATCAGTCTCGAACAACCAAAATGCTCTAATAGTTCACCCTTGAAGACTGTCCTGGTCCTAAGCTTCTTAATGAAGCAGTACTCAGTTACTCAGCTATGGATGATATTCATTACATTACAGTCATTTAGGACTGGGGTGTGTGGGGGCACAGCCCGGTGTGCACCGCATTGCCCCCCGCCGGCTGTGACCCGAGGGGGGCACCACAGAGCCGGCCAAATACAGCTGCCATTCACCTCCAGTCATTTTTACCTCTGCCCCAGCACAGGGTGGGTCCAGAAACCGCCATGAAACTCGGTGGAGGGGTGAAGCATGGGCCAATTTAGAATCCATTCAATTTTGGCATGCACAGAGCCATAATGTGCACAATTTATAGTTGATGAATGAGATCAAGTGTAAAATCAATGACGTATGTATACTGTATAAATACTTTCCTCATCGTTAGACTGTTATGAGTCATATCTTGAGCACATCAGTATATGAATGTGGTCCTCAGTCTTGCAGATGTCAGCATGTTGACATTCGTTGAGAATATAAAATACCTTGAATTGCAATAAATTGCTATCCACTGTCTAACCATGTTTTGTGTTCCATAAGGTTAAGCACAGCTGTTCAGATGGGATTTAGAGTAGACCAAAGCTTCCTACCTATCCTGAGATTAAATAGGAGTATTCTACTGAAAACTATGTCCTGTATAATTTGTCAAAGAAAAACAGATCCCTGTGTGCTCAGATTAGAGGAGGTACTCTATATTGCACTGCACATTGAAACAGGAAGCTATGTTGGGTTGGAAGATGAAAATCGACTCAGCCCAGTGTGTGACCTTGAGGTAATAGAAAATGAGGATAATTTTGTTTGGTATTGTCCCTTCTCTTGAAAGATCCATGTTTAGTAGCACAGAGACCGAGGTAGATCTGATAAATAGGAATGGCTCACAGCTCTTGAACTGGCTGTTAAGACGTTTAGGCTAGCAAATTACATAGAGAAAGCTTGGGACATGAGGAAGAGAGCAATGTTCCAATAGGGGTGAACACTATAGGGTATAGTGTGTAGGGTATAGTGTGTAGGGTATAGGATGTAGGATGTACCCATTTATTTACTTTTCTGCTTGTATTTATTCCTGTTTCTCTATTCCAGTATGTTTTACCAGCAATACACAAATACTAATGTCCTAACATTTCCTACGCCCTTTGAAGGGATGGAGGAGTATTTCCAGCTCTGCTTCTTTTAATTTTAAGTAAATTATGTACGAGTATCACAATGTATTGCAATCGTATCGTCACAGTCATATCGTGATTCGTATCGTACTGTGACATTCTTGCCAATACCTAGCCCTAGTTCCCTGTATGTAGGCTACGGGATGCATAGTGTGGAATGGAAAGACAATGTAATGAACGGGCACTAGCAGGATGGGGTTCTCCAGCTGATACGGGTTCTCCAGCTAATACGGGTTCTCCAGCTGATACAGACTGATACATAGACAGCAAACTCCACCTCTTCGTCTTGGCTACAACACTGTGAAAACAAGTGATGCTTTCCATGGGGTGCTTTTTTGACATGTCAGTCAATACAAGTGCCTTATCGTGCCACCTGGTTTATGTTGTGATGCTTGTCGCTCTTTCTTGCCTTTTAGCTTCAGACAGCAGACACGGCTGCCTGTATAGTTAGATGTCATCTGTACAGTTATTAATCGGTTACCAACGGTATGAGCTCGCATCCAACGGCTGTGTAGCTATGTGCTGTGGACAGTGGCATTCAAGTTAGCTTGCTAGTTACTTCCATTATGCAACAGCAGAGCAGCAGGGGACAGCAGAGCCCCCCTTCAAGATGTCTTGAAGCACATGCTATAATGGAAGGGGGGGACAGGACATAACGATGTCCTGGCAAGTGCACTTTGAACGGGCACTTTGCACTAGTGGAACAGCCAGAGTCCGGAACGCTTTTAGGCTGGATGCTCTAGTGCCATTAGGACATTTTAAAAGACTAGGTTTTTTTTCTGTTTGTAACTGCTAACAATTTTGCACTTTGTTTGCTATCATTTGTATACAATTGTTTTCTATATCATATTTGTATTTACTTTATTGTATTTATAAATGTATTTTTGTATCTTTATTTTTCTTGTGCATGTTCTATAAGCAGCTCCCTTGCAAACGATTTTTATCTCGATGGGTCTCTCTGCATAAATAAAGATTTGTATCTCGATGGGGATAACTCACAGCATAAATAAAGTTAATAAAATGCAGATTAATAATTAGCATATCTGTGCATGGTGGACGAAAGTGCTTCGTAGAGGAACCTATGCTTTCACCAAGATTTGGAAATCATTTTAATAGTATAGTTGATTTGAGCGGTTTATGCATGTCCTGGAGTAATGCTTATGAACTGCAGAATTCAGCCGGTGGAGGCCTGAAAAGTGCAGTAAAAAACTGGGTGAACAGTCTCAACATGTATAACACATGAAGAGGCTGTGGGCAGAAAGATCAGAAAACGCAATACCGCCATAACTGTCTGGAGCTGAAAAGTGGGGATTGAGGCGCACAAAGGCGAAGCCCTCTTACTGCAGGAGAGTAGAGCTGAAAGATGGAAGAAAGGCCCTTTCAAGTGCATTCATTGTCTCCTTGGAAAGTGGGGTCAAGGAAGGCCATGTTGAGCCATGCAGATGGGGCCTTGTGCAAAAAGTGTTTTCAGCCAGCGCACCGTTCTGCCTCTGCTCCGAGAACAAAGACAGGCTTCATCCTCCACACCCACAACACTCCTAGAAACCTCTTATGAGGTCGAATTAGTTAAGGTTTAGTTATCATAGAACACAGCACACCTCAAAAACAAAAACCCAATTGAATAGTTGCAGACCTAAAACGGGCACTATGTACTTAGGGGTGCTGTGAAGACATTAAAAAGAAAAGGATGGAGGGTTGGGAAAGAATTGAATAAACGGGTCTGAACGAATAGCACTTAATTGAGGTGAGTGTGATTGGAGCCTGCGAGGTGAGGCTGGCCCCAGCGCTGGTTCCAGATGGCAGGCTGTTATTTTACTGTGCCCTGCTAATGCTGCAGGATGCAACGCTGGTAACATGAGCGTCCCAAGGGCCCCCCACCACCTCCACTGCACTGGAATCGGGGCCAAGCTCCCTCAGCAGACGGCCTGCAGGTCTACTCTGTGCCGGAAGAGCGGGAGTTTAGCCGCGGCAGAGGAGAGGGGGGAGTGTGTGTGTGTGTGTGTGTGTGTGTGGGGGGGGGGGGGGGGTGTTGGGGGGACTGCAGTGGTGAACAAAGCATGTTAACACCAACAGTGTGTTGAACAAGTGAGGTAATAAGTAGGGCCTTCCTTCAGGAGCTGTGCCTGGTATGCTACTCCCAGTGAAGGCTAGCTGAGTGTGCTTCTGTCTTTCAATCCCTTCGACAGTATTTCACACCAGGCACCCCGATATACTCTTGCTATAGACGCATTCAAAACGTCTATAATATCGTCAAAATGTCTTTATATATATTTAAATATATCTGCTCCTATTTTTGGCAAAAGCAGAAGAGGTAATATTCAATAAATAAACCATACTGTATGCAGGCCTACACTACATTATGGGGTGTCGGTATTATACCATTTCTATTCAGCAAACAGTAATCCTTCCATAAATTACAATAAACACAATAATCCAGGCTTAAATGAGCTTGTCTCTTTCTTGGCTTGTACTTAACAGTCCCTAAAAGGTATGTTGCTACTTGAGAAACATCAGATCGAGTATGCTATATGTTTGACTATTTCTATGTGAATTTCTTCTGGGTAAAACTAGAAAATCTCATCTTTTAAACACAAAGCCCAGACCTACAAGCTGTGAGAGTAATTTCTAAAATGGAATGAGTCAGCAGGGTGATGAAATACTGTCTGCAGTTGAGAACCAGGCCACGTACTGTGGATGCTTTGAATCCAACCACACTGGATGGGCCAGCATGAAATCTCCACCAATCATTTGAAAGCAGCCGCCCGCCATTAATCAACTTGATTAATGCTAACGATATTTCACTCCACTGGATCACTTGCCCTTTGACCTTGCTCACATGGAGCCCTATGAGAAATATGTTCACCGATCCACCGTTTCACAACCCAAAGGGTTCACCTCATTGAGGCGAGACTGTGCTTCTCTCATGTCACATAAAGTAGATTACAGGATATGCTCAGACTGGCCATCACTCAAACAGAGGCATGGGGCAGCTCTGGAGATCCAGAGACCGTGTGTGTGGCTGTATTCAATGCAGTGATCTGTGGAATATCACTTGCAAGGTTATCTAATTTCCTCCACAATAACTGAATGAGATGGTTTAAGATGTATTGAAGCAAGGGAGCATATATAATCAGATCATCTGGTATATCATCTACCTTAAAACACAGTAGCATGTAACATAGCTTCAAAATAATCATACATAAATGTTATTTAAATTACCATACAATAATGACACAACACGGCAAGTTGGATCCCATTATTCTATATAGGAACATTGATGCAAACCAGTATTAACACATGGGTCATTGTTATTTTGACTGGAGCTCAGAGATCAGCAGTTTCCCTGTATGCTGCTGTTCAGCTGACTCGGTACACAGCCTACCTCACTTCCTTCCCACTGTCATCCTGTAAATCATGTATAAGCCAGCAGTGAGAGCCCTGGCAGTCTGTGTCTTATGCACACAGGCAAACAGATCTGTGCTCTCCTCCCGCGAGGGCGCAGGCCACGGCTGATGTGAAAGCTCAGATAAGACTACACACCACGGAAAATACTCTGAATAATGGATTTGAATTCTACGAGCACCATTATACATCCACAAATGTGTTCACTCAGTGGAAGGCTTCTGCCCACATCTCCACCGGCCAACTATGCAGATATAACGCATGTTGTTGACAATCAATACAGGGGGATTTTCCACAGTCCATTTGTGCAATAATAAAACCCATTGTTGTCCACATGCAATGTAATGCTGTACAGTTAGGCTATACAGCAAGTGTCGGGTGGGAGCTAACTTTCACTCCATCAAGTCTCAACTGATATGAATTCCTTCCTGCCTTGGTAAGTAGGTGGAGGAACAGGAGCCAGAGACAGACTTTGCGACTGACTCGCCCCCTTTCATCACTCGCCGAGGAGAATGATCCATTTCAACAGAAGGACTTTTGCCGTGAAAAATGAAAGCAAGGCTTTGGGGATCCATTGCACTGAAACGCACTGGGGATCCATTTCACAGCTGCAGTTGTAATCAAATTGACTATGGTGCCTAATACTACAGTGAAATACTAATAATATTCCACAATCAACACTATTTGTGCTGTATGAACCAAATAGAAATTGTAGATGTTTTACTTGCAAGCCTCAGCTCCAGTGTAGGCTACATCTATTTTACTGTCTGCTGTATCTGATTCGACAGAATACAGGCCTACTGCTTTTCCACATGCTTTTACCAACAAAACACAGTTGTCTATATAACATGGTATCTGTTATAATTGTATAACATGGTATCTACTATCATGGTATAATATGGTATCTGTTGTAACTCATTCACATCAGCATTAAGTACCTCAGTGATATCCCTCCATGAATTAAAAGACACATTTCTTTTTTTAACGTCTTTCGAGCTGGCATCGTACTGGTGCCGGTATTTGCGAATTGCTCCGCTAGCATCTCCTCGAATTCATCCATATTTGCTCGGCTTGCTTGTTTACGTTTTGTTTAAGAAAACGCATGTGACATGTATGACCGGACATCCCGCCCTCGTGGTCTGAAGTCTAATCAGACCTCCGCGGGCTCTGTGTAGCTCTGTGTAGCTTGTCGCGTTGGGACATTTTTGCGAGTGACGCGTCTCTGCGGCTTCTCTTCGACCTCTGCAAACACCACAGACGGCCTCTGCATCTGTGCGCTGTCCATTTACGCAGAAGTATAAAACAGCTATTAGTTGGACTTTGATCCCGGTAGCTGGACTCTTAAGCAAACTTCTCCATTGATCTAAGCCCATGGTGACTGGTCAAGACAGGCGAGATCTAAGTTGGTTAAGACAGGCCAGGTTAGGGGCGAGCTTTCATCACCGCAAACATCAGACCACCCTTTGATTGTCCAATAATCTTGTGTCAATACTGTATGTCATTGTTCAAATGGTATATACAGTAGCACAGTTATTCATCATAGCCTCAGTAGACTGCAGTTAACCCAGGATGAAGTGTTGTCTGATGGTTTGTCAATACCAGGTCTTGTAACAACAAATCCATCGTCTGGCTGTTTCATCTTTAAATTCTTTAAACTTCTACATTATCATGGTATAACATGGTATCTGTTATCATGGTATAACATGGTATCTGTTATCATGGTATAACATGGTATCTGCTATTGTGATATAACATGGTATCTGTTATCATGGTATAACATGGGGTATCTGTTATCATGGTATAACATGGTATCTGCTATCATGGTATAACATGGTATCTGTTATCATGGTATAACATGGTATCTGTTAACATGGTATTTGTTATCATGGTATAACATGGTATCCGCTATCATGGTATAACATGGTATCTGTTATCATGGTTTACGTACCATGGTATCTGTAATCACTGTATAACATGGTATCTGTTATCATGGTATCTGTTATCATGGTATCTGTTATCATGGTATAACATCGTATCTGTTGACATGGTATCTGTTATCATGGTATAACATGGTATCTGTTATCATGGTATACTGTAATGTGGTATCTGTTATCATGGTATAACATGGTATCTGCTATCATGGTATAACATGGTATCTATTAACATGGTATTTGTTATCATGGAATAACATGGTATCTGCTATCATGGTATATGTACCATGGTACAGTATCTGTTATCACTGTATAACATGGTATCTGTTATCATGGTATCTGTTATCATGGTATCTATTATCATGGTATCTATTATCATGGTATAACATGGTATCTGTTAACATGGTATATGTTATCATGGTATAACATGGTATCTGTTAGTGTGAAAGTGAGTGAATCATCTTAAAACATCCAGTACAGTATTACTCAGAGCAACAGGTGATGGCACCCCTGGTTTCTCCTGACATCAGTTCACTGTTGTGTGCCTAATCAGTGTTGACATTACCTACAATCTTCACAGGCCGATCACTCTTACTGCCTGGCCCTGCAGACCCCCCGCCTCGCACGCTGTCAAATTACATTTTACTTCTGGTCATTTCACTGACCTATACAGCCTCTTAAGTGCTGCATTTTCATAGGTCTACAGGGTAAAGCCATGTACCAATCATTTAAATAGAAGACGCAGAGCTTTCAAAGATAATGGTGAACAGGATGCCAGGAGAGGCAGAGGGGCCTGGAAGGGCTAGATGGGTTGAAACAGTGATGAGGGAGAAGCTGGAGCCGGTCTGTTCCTGCAGTCCTGTTGTAGAGCTGGTCTGAGGCAGTCCTGTTGTAGAGCTTGTCTGAGGCAGTCCTGTTGTAGAGCTGGTCTGAGGCAGTCCTGTTGTAGAGCTGGTCTGAGGCAGTCCTGTTGTAGAGCTGGTCTGAGGCAGTCCTGTTGTAGAGCTGGGCCGAGTTTCCCAGAGGCATCGTAGCGCTATGATCATCGTAAGCTACGGCGTTCATCGTAGCGCTACGATGAACGTAGCGCTACGATGCCTCTGGGAAACTCAGCCCTGGTCTGAGGCACTCCTGTTGTAGAGCTGGTCTGAGGCAGTCCTGTTGTAGAGCTGGTCTGAGGCAGCAGTCCTGTTGTAGAGCTGGTCTGAGGCAGCAGTCCTGTTGTAGAGCTGGTCTGAGGCAGTCCTGTTGTAGAGCTGGTCTGAGGCAGCAGTCCTGTTGTAGAGCTGGTCTGAGGCAGTCCTGTTGTAGAGCTGGTCTGAGGCAGTCCTGTTGTAGAGCTGGGCCGAGTTTCCCAGAGGCATCGTAGCGCTATGATCATCGTAAGCTACGGCGTTCATCGTAGCGCTACGATGAACGTAGCGCTACGATGCCTCTGGGAAACTCAGCCCTGGTCTGAGGCACTCCTGTTGTAGAGCTGGTCTGAGGCAGTCCTGTTGTAGAGCTGGTCTGAGGCAGCAGTCCTGTTGTAGAGCTGGTCTGAGGCAGCAGTCCTGTTGTAGAGCTGGTCTGAGGCAGTCCTGTTGTAGAGCTGGTCTGAGGCAGCAGTCCTGTTGTAGAGCTGGTCTGAGGCAGCAGTCCTGTTGTAGAGCTGGTCTGGGGCAGCAGCCCTATTGTGTACCTTGATTATTAATTCAACAGGGCCACTGCTCTAACACACATTACACAACACTTGAACCTGCACAGAGGACATGGACACTATACGAAAACACTAGCCGCATGTGAATTATGCTCCATGATTAATGGTCATGTGACACTGGTGTGTGTGTAAAAGGTCACATGCATAAGACCATCTTCCTGCATCTACAGAGCCTTGCTGTCATGGAAAACCTTCAGAAATACTCTGCATGGTGGTTAAAAGGTTATCATAATGATCAGCGCTCTCTGTTTATTTGCATAATTTTGGGGTGGTGCGCAACAGCGGGGCCAGCCCTATAAATGCAAATGTCTGTGACTGACTGAGTGATGAAGTTACACCATTGGTTGGCCGGATGAAGTTATGCAGATTTATGCAAATTGGCAACCCTTACACAGTCCAGCCATATACAGTATGAGGTTCTGACCTAGTCTTGTTAACACAATTCCTATGTCTTATGTTAAGGAATTTTCTTTTCCTCCCATTAATTTGTTTTTGATTGAACATCGTCAAAAGGGGTCAATGATGAGATTTGATCTTTGATAATAGCTTAAACTTTTCTAAGCAAGCAATCTGCTGCAAGCTAGCCTGGAAACCAGACTAATCGCGAAAAAAAATGTAGTTTTCACAATAGAGTCTGGACCTCCTGCCGCCCAGAATGATTTGAGTGGGCGGGAGTACGTGCCTTGACAGACAAACTCCTTCATCCAATCAGCATAACAAGACTGCTAAATCCAGTCGGAAGAACGGCAAAAACATATTTTCCTCTGAGAAACTTGGCTACTGCGCTAACGCTAGTGCATACTATTGTTCTTCTTTACTTGTTGTTATTGAGTCTATTTCTGAAATAACTTTGGCTGCTTATTCTAACATTAATGTTACCGCTCGTTGCTTTATTCTAGTAGCAGGCTGTTGTATTTCTCATCATCATCTACGAGAACCAATGAGGGACTAAGGCAGAACAGCAGTTAAAATGCAGTCTCCTGATTGGTGCCCCATTTCTGGGAAAACTCAAATCGTTCTGGGCGGTCGGGAAGTCTATCGTGAAAATTACTCTTTTTTTTTTGCAATGAGTCTGGCTTCCAGGCTAGTTACAAGCTGATTCTGTCCATTGTTTAGAGAGAGACACATCTTACTACTGACCTGGCCTTCTGACCACATCTGGTAGAACCATTTAAAGTGTTTAATATTTAATTTACCCTGCTGGCTAATTCACCGGCTACCGAGCCCACACTAATGTGCTCCCCTCCCCAGAGCAGTAAAAATAGGCTCAGTGATGCTAAGATCCTGCTGAGACAACAACACCAACGTAGAACCACAGCAGAAGGATGAAAAACAATCAAAAACCAAATGAAAGATGTAATAAAGAAAAGACTGTTCTATCTATTTTACTGCCCTGTGTTTATGGAGCACTTACAGACGTGTATTTTTTGTGTTCATATTCATGGGAAAATTAGAAAACTGTTATTGTAGCGGTTGCTGTGCAGCTTGGAGTGGTAGGCTTTTAGCACTTATGTATTCCCAAGACTGAGTTCAAGAAAATGTCTTATCTAAGAGGACCCAGCGAACAACTGGGACATGCTGGCTGACTTCACGCTTTGATCTGAAGTCACCATCATCATCACTGTGTCATATGGTGTACTGTATCTATGGGAATGCAGATTATTGCTGCATACTGTAGTAGAGTGTTTCTAATTCAGAGCATGGGCCGTTGTCTTAGTTACTATATTCAGAATCATGAAACTTTAAAGGAGGAGTTCAGCGGACTGGTTCTCACAGTCTCCTCGTCTCTGTAACATCGTCATATCAGGATAAAACCATTCAGTGCTACATCTCATCTTTCTGTAGAGAAACACAAACCGTTGGAAAACAAATTATTGCAAATCAAGTCCAGTGGATAAAAGCAGACAACGTTACATTGGACCTCAGTCACCATACAACCAAATTGCTGCTCTCCATCTAAGTTAACATTTGCATACGGCTGTGTCAATGGCCCAGGGGGCGAGAAAGGCAACCCGTAAGTGTGGCTCAAGAACTATTTTGTGCAACTGAGATCTCTGTGACTATAGTATAACAAGCACACAGCTACAGTATAAGCAGCCTAAATATACTATAGATAATCGCCTGAAACTCCTTTAAGCTCAGATGTAGCAAACCTGATCTGAGGCCTGAGAGAGGAAATAACTCATCAAACCTAAAAGAGGTGTCATCTAATTACCACCCCATCTCCAATCTGCAATTAACTGCTTAGCAGCTTTATTTCACCCCTTAAACCTACAATATGTAGGATTCTAAGCATTTAAATATTTTTATATTGCTATGATAAATTGAGAGGGATCAATCAATGAGGACCTTGGTCCCAGCTATGGGTCTTTTAAGATAATCCTATGACTTCTGTTCTTTTTACACAGCATTGAACAACTGTGCAGCAGCCTAAGGCATACTGACAAGACCCCCCGCAGGTGAATCTTGTGCCAGGCGTGATGCCATGAGGTACCTATTCGGCAAAAGAAAACAAATAGTAATCCTTTAAGGTCACCCAGGCCTGACTACACTATAAAGAGGTATGAGGGGAAACCCTTCTGACAGCAAGCAATGCATTATGTATTGGATCCATCTATTTGGGTGCCTTTCTCTCCTCTGCTGGTATAACACATTTCTATTCTTTAATACATTTGACTATCAGCACAGAGATTGTGATGAATCGTGCTTTATAAATAAAATGAATTCTTATTATTATTTATCATGTAGACCACCTCTACGAAGCCTCTCGTCACAAAACCTGAATCAAACACACACAGACAGGCGTAAGTACAGTAATATGACATCAGTAGGTACAAAAAAGAATATCAGGACATCCAACATAAGCAACAGACAATAGCTCAACCACAGGTAAACATGTATTTCTTTATAATAAAAGATATAGAGTTGTTTGTTCACATCAATTGATTTTCACCCAGCGTGGGGTGCCATTTCATATTTGAATCATGAATCAAAACAAAAATTAGACATGGCATCAAACGCCATCTTATCCCTCCCTTCATGACATGTCAGGCTGACGCCTATCCTGTGACATGGGCAAGCCTCCACCTTCCAGGCAAGCTAGTGGGCCTAATTAATATTTATAGAAAAACAGCTTAAGGGCAGGCCCCGTGAGAGCTATCACTCCACTTTGCTGCAGCAAACTAGCAAAATACATTGACAACTCCCTTTCAGCTCAACCCTGCCCCCGAATGCCTCTCTCCAGCCAGGCACACACGGGGTCTTGAACATATGCCAGTCTGCAGTCCAGTAGTAACAAAGCCACCTCCAAGTCTGTCTCTTTTTTGGAAGTATGATAACCTCCATCACGGTCTACTACATTTTCACTTGAATTGGGCTGCATATAGTGTGCTGTCACAATGCACACATTACTTTATTGATACTTAAAGGACCATACCAGTCTAAATATGATTTGAGCTCCTTAAATGTACTTTTTGACTGTTCAGACTTGATAAAAGCAATCTGGTTCCAATTTGGATTGGCTGAAAATCAGATTTAGGCTGCCAGTCTGAACAAGGCCTTAGTAATAGTCCCGAAAGGAGCTAGGCTAACCAGTCAACTGGCTGGTAAAATACCAATCAGATTTTTTAGCAGCCAGCCATTGGCTAGTAAATAACTAGAGTTAATTTTGAACCCTACACTGGCTTCCTGGAAGGAAGCCAGTGTAGGTTTTAGCAGAGCTCATAGGGCCCCAATTTCCAGTCACAGTGCTGGTTTAGTCTCAGAAAATGAAATACTGGTATGACTAAATCCCCATGTCATCCCAAAATACATGGATATAAAACCTATATAGAGATATTAAACTATAAAAGATGAATTGAAATGCTACAGAGCAAAGCATGCCTCTTCCACAGTGTTCAATGCAATGTATCTTCTTGTTTTAAGAGAGATTCTGCCACACGTCTGCCCGTTGCCGAGGTGTGTGAGATAAGGAGATGGGCTTTAGTAGAAAGAGATGAGTCTACTGCTGAAAGAAATGTATCTTCCGGTCGTCAGACTTGCATCAGAGCATATGCATATCTAACAAAAATATGAAACCTCTACATCTCCAACTGAAATTCTAGACAGGCTTATCTATCTTCGTGAATCTGTGTGGCTCTTGATTTATCACACTTGACGCTTCTTAAATGTGCAGTATGCCTTCCAAATCTCAAATAAACAATGGCAAGTTCTGAAATGAAAAGACAGAATAAATGCCCCTTTGTGGAGCTAGTGAAAGAGAAGCCAACCGAGTATGCCAAGCAATCATACAACAAACAATGTCCCTGCCACTTTGACAAACAGTGCAACTCATTACTGGGTCAAATCAAGGTCAATAATTTTCACTGAAGACAATGTTCACCAACTCAAGAAGCAGGCATGATATGTCCGAATATTATTACATGTTCATTCTGTTCCCCAAATATGAATCATTTTATGAATTTACATATTACAGGCACACTATTCTTCAAATGCAATCTAATGCAACAACTGACTCTTCATTTGGGATATAAGGCACCAAACATGTCCGGTGTCCTTAATATATAATGAATGTTTTAACATGCATGTACCAACAAAGACCATTGAGACAACCGTTCACAGATCATCACTCTACCTAATCAAATCGAATCAAATCTCACTTTATGTGTATAGCACATTTCAAACACAGAGGCAGCACACAGTGCCAGGCCTCAGACAACATCTGCTGGACAAACGAGACGGTGGACACTGGGGCTTAGTGAGCAGAGGACCGAGGTTCAATCAAAAACCATTTAACAAACAAAGCACGTACACGTTGTGGTATGACTCTGACTGTGTGGATTGATTTCTTTATTAACTGTGTGAGAATACTATCGGAATCTCTTGGGCATTCAATTATGAGTTCTTGAAGAGTAGTGCTTTAATGGCAAACTGTACTGTAAATAGCCCTTAATGCCCAAGAGAGCAAAGTAATGTTAGTATATTTCATCTGTTTACCATGACACTGCTTCTAGGACATGAACAATAACTTGGATGTTTCTCGTGTTTGTCAAATTAAAAACAAATGTAGCTTTTCATCACCATTAATTAAGTAGGCTATAATAGTTATAGTCTGAGCCTCAATGCACAATAGAACATTTTCATAGGATGCAAATATGTTATGTTGTAACTGATGTGACAACAAATCAACTGGTGTTATAAATAGACAACAAATCTCCCTTCTTTTCCATTTGGCGACGTGTCTTATCAAATCATCCAAACAACATAATTCTCTATCTCCACTAAGCACAAGGGCCTTTGATTGGACACAAAACGGTAATGTGTTCATTCCTCCACCCGATGCAAAGAAATATCTACGGTTCACAAAACAATATGGAGGACCGGGCTTTAGCCATCAGGAGGCAAAGTGGCTCTGTCGTATCTTTAAAGAGCTTTGTGCATCGCTGAATGCCTCTTCCCCCTTAGGCTGTGTGCTATACAAGCTGCTTGTATTGACAATGCTGCAGCTAACCAAGTCATCAATTCGGGAAGCATCGAGACTGGTACTCACCAGAATGATGACAAAAACACTGGATTCACATTTCAGCATCAATTCAGTTATTTTCTCATTATACACATAACCTCACTTATCGTCTCACCTAATTCCTGTCGCCTTGGGAGTACAAAACAGAATGGGAGTGCAAAAAAGTAAACACAATTTAAAAAGTATTTGTAACATACATAATTATAATGCTAAATAGTCTAACTACCTGGAAAGTCAAATGCTGTTCTGCCTCAATAACTCACAGGAGAACAGAGAGCACAATATGCACACTAAGCAGTACACTTCCATACAACATTACTCATGTTCCTGCTACAGTAGCCTCACTGTCATTCAAATATAACCCAGCTACACTTACTGAACATCACCCTTTCAACTGTAAACCACCAGGGACTAATTACCAGCAAGTTAACTGCCATTTCACCATCTTGCATAAGATTATCTTGCCCATGATGAAAAGCCACGAGGGAGGCTATTCTGATTGGAGGTCCCAGGGATGCAGAAGACGCATGAGGCCACTGTGTTAGTCTGACGACCGTTCTGGATGTGATGCCTGTTTGTCAGAGGAGGGGGCCTCATCATGTAACTTTCAGACCAAGAGGACATGCTATTATCCAGGTGTCATTTTGTTCTTGTTCAACACGATTTGTTATTCTCTCGTCGTTGCTTGTTTTGCTGTTGTTCCCATTGCTGTGTTCAAAAGGCGGTTAGTAGTATAGTAGTAAAGTTATGTTACATAGTGGTAAGAGCAAGCCTATCAGCCCCATGTCTAGTGGAGTTATACCTGTACCACAGGCTGGGCACTGAGGATGAAGCTTCCGTAATGTCTCATGTAAAGCACCTTGAATTGCCCTGTGGCTGAAATGTGCTATATAAATAAACTTGCCTTGCCTTGCCTTGCCTTGCCTTGTTAAATGTGTCCAATGCGATGACCCAAACCAATGTATTTGCATTAACAATAGGGATCTCTGTGACGCTGGGAAAGCATAAGTCATTGAAAACCCAACAATAAATCAAGGTAGAGTGACAAAGGTGTAATCCGAGTCCTCTGCCTCAAGTTTGGGCTTCCACTGGCTTAATGTGAATCATCTTAGAAATTGCTACATGTGTACTGTGAAATGTGGGACACAAAGGTTACTTTGTCTCTCAATGCCCAGGAGAAGAAATACTACCCTCTGGCTAGGGGCTCAAGTGCAAAATCCCCCCCCCCCCCCCCCAAAAAAAAAACTCCGCCCCCCCCCCCCCAACCAGCCGGTGCATCTAAGTGAATCTGGCTAACTGCACACGGATATAGAGTTCCAATAAAAAATAAAATAGATCGGGTGGAATTAGTCCAAGGATTTAACAATGCAATGCTCCATCAAAGATCAATATGAATAGAGATGCTTGGTCACATGGGGTGAGACCACCCATAAGGGACAGTGTTTGAATGACTGCACTGGCGAGCAGTCCCTCGAGGTCATAGACAGACGCCTCCGGGGCTGTGCAGGATTTAGACAAACAGGCCTCGGGTCTGAGGTCAAATGTTACAACCCCTTTTATAGCACTAATATATCCTGGTGGGCAACAGCAGCAGTATATGTAGCAGGCCATGTGTTTCTGCAGGATGACA
Organism: Borostomias antarcticus; assembly: GCF_949987555.1. NCBI lineage: Eukaryota > Metazoa > Chordata > Actinopteri > Stomiiformes > Stomiidae > Borostomias > Borostomias antarcticus. Next base: position 33,240,063 of record NC_140234.1, on the reverse strand, counting down.
GGCCCACTGTATGCGGATGAAACAACCAACTTTGCTGGCTGGGTATTTGTAATAGCACATTAGCTCTGCACAGAGCTAAAACAATTTTTTAAAAAGCGGTGATTCAGACTGTTCCAGCATGCAGTTTGAACGCATACCTGGCCGCCTAGTCGTGCATGGGAGTCAGAGTGGGGATGAACTAACAATAGGAGCCCTTGAGAGTCATAGAATGTCAATGGAGCAGCTGTTATTCCTGAGGACGCCATGATCAAACAATGCCCTTATCCACTGAAAAGGAAAGAATTAGTGGTTGCCACCCAAAGTGCCTTGGAACCAAACCGAATGGAGTTCCAAAAACTTGAAAATTTTAGTGTGTATTGCCATTTTTACATTGTGCTTTGAATAACACTAAATAATAAAAGTAAATAATTAAATTAAATAATCTTAAAACGAGCACCACAGTGCTTTTTTGCTGGACCGGGATTTGGGACCAGCCTACAGGGAAAGTCAGTTACTGACTGACTGACTGACTGACTGACTACTGACTGACTGACTGCCTGACTGACTGACTGACTGACTGACTGACTGACTGACTGACTGACTGACTGACTGACTGACTGACTGACTGACTGCAAGTTACACAAATACAGCTCCATTGGTTTCAATAACGTTAGCAGGTTTTGCAAGTCACAATTGATTAGCTTTCTATAAAAATGTTATTTTCTCAGCAACTGATCAGGAAATGATTTTCACAACTGAAATCAGCATGAATTGGACCTGGTAGCTACCTAGTGCTACAGTCACTCAATCACTTTACCCAGCTAGGCACTTATGAAATCAACGAAACATTTGTAGGAAGAGATATGCCAATGTACACTGAGGTACTGAAAGGGGTGGGTGTGTACTGTGAGTAACGTTATGTGGAATCAGGTCCATCTCAGCTACACTACCCTAGTCTTGTTCATACTGGTGGCCAATACGGAATCCGCTCTTGTGAGTCAAGTCTTTCTGCGTCAGGTCCTCTTATCCGTTTGTTCTCACGGCTCCACAGTCTCCATCTCAATAGCACAGCCGTAGCCTAGCTTAGCCTCGCTCTGGGATAAATGAAGTAGGCTACTAGTATGTGGGAACATACTAGTAGAACATAGATAGGTAGCTATAGCTACCTATCTATCCCACATGTCAAAATATTTTATTTATCAAATATGCAGAGCAATTTATAAATATAATAATATAAATAGAATACGACGAACTAAGATAAATAAAGAGTTGGAGACTAACGTCGGAATCACCAGTGTATGGAGAGCTTTTGACTACTGTATGTGTGTCATTTATTTTAGGAACGGAGAGAGATGCGAGAGAACAGAGAGGCGACCACTCCTGCATGCGTGCGTGTGTGTGTGTGTGTGTGTGTTCCTCAGTGTCACCGCTCCTTGCACGGATGTGTGTGTCATACTGTAAGAATAAACTTAGATTATATTCATTTGAAGTTGGATCTTTCCCCAAATATGGAAAAGTGTTGAGGAAGTAGGCTACTTGCTGTCCAAGTCCGCGGCAATCCAAATCTTTATTCTTTGCTTGCAATGTATTGTGTGAATGGGCATACATTTTTACTAGGAAATAACTGTGTGTGTGTGTGTGTGCGTGCATGTGTGTGTGTGTGTGTGTGTGTGTGTTTGTGTGTGTGTGCCTCTGAATCAATTTCGAATTCCACATCTGACCCCCATTGCCAATAAGCCCGTTGGACTAATTTTTTTCTGTCGACCTGCCATTGGTACAGACTATAGAGTATAGTCTCTGTTAGTACACTGCTCAGTATAGAGTACAGTCTCTGTTGGTACACTGCTCAGTATAGAGTACAGTCTCTGTTGGTACACTGCTCAGTATAGAGTACAGTCTCTGTTGGTACACTGCTCAGTATAGAGTATAGTCTCTGTTAGTACACTGCTCAGTATAGACAATAGTCTCCGTTGGTATGCTGCTCAGTATAGACAATAGTCTCCATTGGTACACTGCTGAGTATAGACTATAGTATCCATTGTCTCAATGCTAATAGGGCCATTGTGTACAATGGAGAGTCAGCAGGGGCTATAATAGCCTCCCAGGTACCAACGTTGAATGGCAGGGGGGAAATGTTGAATAGACACTAACAGAATAATTAAAAATGTTGTACCTCAATTCACACAGGCATGGCAAACTGCAGTTCTAGTGTTAAGGATACACCCTTTTGAATGAAAAAAAGTTTCTATGTTTTGTGCTATCAAAGTGAAATGTTGGTAGGTTCGTTTGATTTCAGAAACGTACTCTCCTCCACCTATCACAGCTCTAAGGCTGGGCTGACCAGTCTACATTCAAATAAATGAGAGCTGACGCATTTCCCAGCTTTCATGTCCAATAAGTGCTATAATTGTGATGGCTTCGCATTAGTCCTGTGTGTGATAAATCACGGGATGACAGACTGCAGCTTCGACTGAACATAATGCTGCAGGCGAGCAAACACGCGCCTCCTTGGCTGCCATCACTGCTGCCATTAATAGCCCCCACACCGAGAGGTTGAAAGTGGAGGCAAGGTTTTTAAATCAAGTTAATGTATTATAACAAAACAAGTGACAATGACAAATAACATATATAGCATCTTTCTGACCTATCTGTTTTGTGCTTTTGTGGTGTGAGTTTTTGTAGGAGAATACACATACATAAGGTTTCATATTTTTATAAAGATAATGTAATAATAGTATAATGCCATGTAATGAAACAAAAAAATTGCTAGCTGTGTCTTGAAGCTGGTAGTGGTGGAGTACTGCTGACCATTAAGGAGGTGTGAATGAGCTGACTGAGTTGGACATGATCAAACAACCCCTCTCTTCTCTAAATGACCTGGCGGTGAAGTTCCCTCCACAAGCCTGACCTCACAGACGTAATATCCCCTGGACAACTCCTAAGGGAGGAAACCAATTCATTGTTTCTCTTCATTACTGGTTTGCCCTCATATGCTGCCATGTGTTGCTGGCTTCAAACAAGTCAATGGTTTATACTGTAACAAAGCAAGCAAGGCAACTCGGTGCACAACCAACACCTACGCAACCTACGCATACACAACTTACACCTACATAATAATAATAACAATAATGAATATTATTATTATTACTTTTATCATTATCATTATTATTATTATTATTATTATTATCTATAAGAGTAAGATAATACATGCCAGTAACCGAAAGGTCGCTGTTTTAAATATCCAAGCCCAGTAGGTGAGAAGTCTGTTAATGTGCCTTCAGCAAGGCATTTGCTAATTGCTTCTGTAGGTCGCTCGGGGTAAGTGTTTGCTAAATGACTATGTAAAATGCAATACTACAGGGAATAAGCAAGCAGTAAAAACAATGCACATTTTCACTAGAAACCTAATCATTATATAACTTTTCTTGCAGTTAATTTATTTCAGAGAGCAAATTTACAAATTTAAAGCAACAGCAACACAGGCAACCGTTTTTTTTTGTGTGTGAGGAGCGGTTGTTACACCTATTCTGACGCACAGAACCAGGTCTGTGGCTGCTCCTCCAAGCTCATCAGTTTGAACAAAGACGGCCAGAAGAATACAGCTCTGTCCCACTCAGGTCAACCTCTGAGGGAACCTAACAACCTCAAAGTTCTCATTTAACGCCTCCACCAAACTCTCGTCAGTGGATGACGGAGCCCTTTGTATTCCCTTGGATTTAACCCCGAGGAGGGGTCACTTGTCCCACTGCAGCCAATGAGAACACTTGTGAGCTTTGCGAGGCACAAATAGCCTAATACACGCTCCGTACTCTGAAGGCTTCAATGGCCCGCAGGGTAGAATAGATTAATGCAGGTCTAACAAAAAATAGGACATTTGCATGATTTGTAGTGCATCGAGATAAGCCTGGCCGTGATAGGCCTACATGCATGATTGGCAAGATGATCATAGGCCTACTGTATATATAGAACAGGTTAGAATGTTATTCGGGGTGGTTCTGTGTGTGTGTGTGTGTGTGTGTGTGTGTGTGTGCGGGCGCGCGCGCGCGCGCGAGCGCGTATGTGTGCACGCGCATGTACGTGGGTGTGTGTTTGTGATATTTGATCAATATTAATTGTCATTTGATCGTCATTAACTATAATTAATTCATTATCATCTTTATCTCAAGCATTTAACAAAATGCCTAAAATGCATTGGCCTTTTTGACAGAATTAATAAACTATTCTCTAGCTTATATAGGCTACTTTAATTAATTCACGACTTTAATAGGCTATTATTTTTGCAATAATTTCAGGCCCACAACAGCCAAGCCCACATCGCGGTTTACATTTTAGGTAAGGCAACTTATTTTATGCAACCACCAAAATAGTAATTTTGAGCGAACGAGTCGCATGCACCAGAATCCATATCGATGCATAATAAGATAGGCTATTATACCGATAAATTACCCAACTTTTAGTCCCATGCTAGTCTGTGTCTGTCTCTCTGTCTCTGTCTCTCTCTCCCTCTTTCTATGGGTCAAACTGATCCGTTCTTGCTGGATAGTCTTGGGATAATGGTACACCAGCCTAGGCTACTTTAAGAAGTAGTCCGTAGTCAATGAAGCGTGGACTACAATTAATTGTAAATGTGCTACTTTGTGAAACGTTGAATATCAAAATCACATATGAAACCTCGCATATGAACAATCGCCTTCCTTTCACTTCTGTGCAATCGATCAAGATCCGCCTATAGAACAAATGTTTCCTAAATACAGAAGCAGGACAGTGTTAGATCGTTGACATCGTTGATTACTTTCAAAATATAAAAGCAATTTCCATCCATTGGTAAGCAAGGCTAAGCAAGATCCGCATGATTGAAAATGAAATCACCCAGCAGCTCCGTGCCGCTCGCGCACATATAGGCTACTTATTCCGCTGCATGATGCTCGAGTGCAACTGTTTAGAGGCACTGTAGGCTACATATTTGGAAAATAGCCATTGGGGTCCAATCTTACCATTCTGAAGAAACATCCAACGTATCCTGTCGATAACTGAAGTCAACTGCCAAGATCTGCTCCAATATGCCTCTGTGTCTTCCGTTGAAAAGAGTGTCTAAGATAAGCCTCTCATCACTGGTGCTGTCCTCGAAACAGAATAGCACAATTTCTAAGGCTACAGCGTTCTCGAGGATGCCGTAAGGATGCGAGGCAGTTAATGTCCAAGATTCTCCAGAAAACCGCACAGGCCTATTGATTAAATTAAATTAAACATTATGGAATCCGTAGAAATCTCTGAACACACAGACACACACACGACTCGCAACACAGAAATAGGAATGTTACGCGCCAGCCGCTGTCCCTAGGAATGACAAGCAGTGCACTCGCTATCACACTCGGCGGTACCACGATAGGAGAAAGAGGGTGCGTGGTCGCCCCCTTTGGTACGAATATATTTATCTTCGAGTCCTCCCTCACTGTTCATATTTTTCCCAAACATGAAGATTACGCCGATGCAGTTAATGCTACCACTTGACTATAGCCCACAGGCTTATAGCCTATACTTTATGGAAAAAAGGATTGGGTCAATCGCAAATCCTAGCCTTATAAGCAGGCATGGTCATTTAATTTCACGCAAAATAAATACATTTACAGGCCTACAGATATTACATTATGACTAAATTGATATTGTTTGTGTAATGAGCATGGCAGTTATAATTTGTGAAAAGCATAGCCTATCAACATGTTGACCAATACAAGCTTGAAAAATAATAGGAACATAAATTTATTTTTATGTGTCCTCAAGGCAAAGGCCAAGTGTTTGGAGGCACCTATGTCTCCACCTCTGACTCTGGGGTTCAGTGTGTTAGCAGAGGACAGCACCTCTGTGTTGTTCCTCCTGACATCACTTTGTCAGGTTGTGCCATTTAAGTTCTGCTCTAAATCCTTTGCTGCCATACTCTTCTCTAACCCTGGCTTCTCTGTGGGGTTAAAAAGAATGGTCAAGAGTTCCTGGCCCTGGCGGTACTCTGGGTCTCCCAGAACAAGAGAGGGGCCAGGAGGAGGTATGTGTGGGGTTCGATTCACTGCATTATCCCTGAAAGCTAATCTTGGCCAGGCTTAGGGTCTTAGTGCTTAGTGAAAAGTTAAATATTCTTTCAAATGTAAAACTGAGTGAGACTGGGCTTGCATTGTGGTGGTGCATTGTGGGACGGTGAGAGCCTTGGTTGACATAGGCAACAAGAGGAAGGAGCCGGCTTACAAAGAAATGCTCCATATGTGGAAGCACTCAGGCTCTTGTATGCAGGTGGTTGGGGCCTTGCAAATTTGACTGTTGCTTCAGATTTTATTCCGTCACATCTCTCTGATCAATCCCAATACCGATATCAGTAATGTGAAACTAGGTTTGGTAGACCAGACTGGCTTCATTGGGCTGCAATAGCAGGCCGTTGACAATCGATTGGCAATCGTATGCTCCTCAACATCTGTAAAGTACAGATTTTACAGGCTATTACTGACATCTTCACAACAAGGCAGAAAACGCATTTGATTTTGAGTCAAGGTTGGTGCTTCAAGTGACTTAGATTATATGCCCCATAAAACCACTAATTAGAGTCTGCTCAGCCTGTCTCTCTCTCTTTCTCTCTCTCTCTCTCTCTCTCTCTCTCTCTGTCTTTCTCTTGTTTTCGTCTTCTTTCTCAGTCTCTCCATTAACGAGCTCATCGAACTTCATCATTAGGTGGTGCAGTATGAGGCCAGGCTCCAGAGCACATTCCTAACATGTATATGTCATAAGCCCTGAAGTACCACAGGTGCGACAGTGTTGCCTAGTATTTTCTTCTCTCATATAAATTAGTTTCAAGAGATTCACTATGCAAATGCGTCATCATGCACAGTTTGCTCTCTCACACCCTAATTTTCACAGTTACCAAGTATGTGGAGATGACACTTAGCTAACAGCTATTCTAGATGCCATAGCTGCTTCTCATCCACCGGGCTGAAGAGAACGCTGAAGCCGTGATGATATGGAGGATTGGCGCCAGGTCGAGAGCTCGCTGGGATGCCAGGTGAGGTGCTTTTGGTGCTTTTCAGGAAGTCAATCATAGTCTACTCTAAATAAATACAAATAAGACATCAGACAAATTCTCTTGAACGTACTGTACTGTATTGCCGAATGACAGTGAAAATCATTCTGTAGAATTGCCCAAGTGCACGTGTCATGTCCTCTGACTTGGAGCTCTGTAGCCCTGCGGTTAAAGGCCCAGCAAGGTCACTGATTTGAATCCCAGAAAGGTCACTGGTTTGAATCCCAGAAAGGTCACTGGTTTGAATCCCCGGTACGTAGCTAAAGGTGCCCCAGGCCCAGGCTGAGGGAATTGGTTCTCAGTAAACTATGTCTTAAATTGATTTTTTTTAAAGATAAAGAAATACATTTGTATGAGATTTTAGAGAGCAAGTGGTTTTTGTCCTTCAATCACCAAGTCAAACTTGTCTTTCTCTCTCAACTTTCTTGAGTTGCCAACTGTCGGCGCAGATCGCTGACCGTTTGGACCGGGGCGGGCGCCTGCTTCCACAGGACTGATGAGAGATTAAAAGGCTTGTGGAGATTGAAGGGACTTCTAGCACCCCCGCCGAGGTCCAATCTCTCCCCCGGCTGGAACAGGTGCCAGCACCATGCAGATGAGATCACAGCACAGGTTCCGGGATAATGTGAAGTGGATATGAGCCTGAGAGAGGTGGCAACAGGAACAAGGAGGCAATCATTTCTCTCCGGAACATTCTCTCTCCTCTGAGAAACCGGCGCGTGGAGGTGAGGAGGGAATTAAGACTCTGAAAAGTGAGAGCAGGGCGAGGTGAGACGGGGATGTGAGCCATCATGTGTTGTGGGGCCATGTGATGATGGTGTTGATCTGCACTTCAGTGACAGCTGCACCCAGGAGCACTCTCCCTGTGAAAAAGCATAGCCTGCTGTACCATAGCTGCTTTCTACACGCTCTGATCTGGCAGGTCAGAGATGGAAATGCAAACCCAGTAATCGTCCTCCCTTTTGACAGTGTGATCATGCCGTCCAGCCGGGATGACTGAGCGCCATGTACCCACCAGGCGGACGGAGCATCCAAGGTCATTGGAACAGAATGATGAGGCCCGAGGGAGATGACATCTCCTCAGGAGTCTATGAGGGATTTCAGCCCTGACTCATCATGCCGGTTATTATGTGTGGGGAGCCAGTGTTTAAAAAACAGAAACATTTGATTTATAAAATTGTGAGACAATCTCAAAGTGCTGAAAAGTGTTTAGACTGTAAATCCCATTTCATCACAGAGACTAGCAGTTGTATAGAATTGTTGATTAACTCAAATGCAATGTCTAATGCACAGATGCTTTCAACATGGGGACACGTTTGCGATCATTACCATCAAGATCCAGTTCTGTTTTGATCACAGGTGGTGTGTGAGTGAAGCATGATTACATTTGTGTCTTCACGCTGTGATTTCTCTCTGTAAGGCAGCTTGTATAGTGCTTAATTGGTTTGACAGGGATATAATCCACAGCTCACATGCAAAATAGATAGTCACACAGTCCCTGTTCAAGGGCAGCCTCGCCAACTGAGTACAGTGCTGCTAGATGTCACATAGCTTGATAAAGCATGTGCTGTGTATAAAAGTATCATATTACAGCATGTTGCACTGTAGAACATTACCATGTTATGTTGGAGGCTGCTACATCTCTTGTGTCAGTTTATTGAATGTGATGTGACGTGCGCCTTATAGGTTTTTCGCGAGAAACACTGTTTTCACTGTTTTGCCCTTGAAATCCTGTCATCTGCATGAGCTGAGCGCCTGAGCCTCAGGCCGGCCATATTGCTGGGAGATAACCACTGCTTGTCTGTCACAATCAAGTGGCAACTTTCAGCACCCTGCCTGTGTTGGTCTTAATACAAGATGACGGTGGTGTCAGCACGGGCCCAGGGTCAATACCACGGTTCAGCACTGCATTGAAGTCCAGGGCTCAACACCACTGACATTTATTAACATGGAGCGGAAGCCCATCCTCAGTATGTCACCCAAGATAGTCAGGAACACGGCGAGCTGTTTGAGGCGTGTAGCTATACAGTGTAAGTTCATGCAGTTATGTGTGGGGGGATGTGGAGTGTTATCAGAAGGGTACACAGACCTCCAGCATGGTACAGTAGGGTGAGCGTGGTATTCATTCGGAGGGCGTAGTTGTGTAGTACTAGGACATGATGCTGCAGCAACATTTTGTTGTTGTTGCTGGACCAAGTCCAGGGATGAGGGTTATATTTTTGGTGCTGCTGTATTGGTCAGCAGGATTACACAAGATCTACCAGACAGATTTCCATGAAACTCGGTGGAGAGGTGTAGCATGGGCCAAGGAACAACCATTTACTTTTTGGAGTAGATTCAAATCACAGAGCGGATCCACTAATTATTATTCACTTTCGTTAAACATTGCCAGATAGACCAGACCGGCGCATACGGGTACTTCGCAAAATGTCATGTCATGTCAGTCATGTCATGTCAGTCATGTCATGTCGCCCCTTTTGGGGGGACAGGAATCCTCAGATCTATATGCAATCGACATGTGTTTAGCTGAGAATTATGCATTCATTTCATGTTAAAGAAACCTGCTTTGTTTTAGACATGTCTTGTAATTATTTTGCTACTGTATCTTGCCTGAACCTGAGCGTTCGCCTTAAGGTTGATCCAGTGGTGTAGTCTACGTGATACGCAGGTAAACGCTGTATACTCAAGGCCACGGAATTCCATATACCCACCTAAAAATGCCAAATTTGCCGCCCAAATTGGTATTCGTAGGGCGTATCGACAGTTCAAAATTGACAGGTCGTAGCAGCAAATGAGAGAGGCTAGCCCAGGTCATATGGGCATATCTATGGGTGGGAACGCCTGATCGCGAAAGTCATTACTCATTGGTGTCGCAGGCATTCCTGCAAAACCAATGAATTGCCAGGATTTGAGCACAAGATTTTTGGATGAAGTGTCCCAGACTCATAGAGATCTGTAGCAATCAGTAACGTACAGTAGTTAGCGTAGCTTACGTAGTGTACTGTATCAGTGAAAGAACTCTCATGGGTCTGGCGTTGAGACTATGCTTGCGGAAAGAAGCTCTTCCTGAGTCTCTCCGTGCTTACCCTGTGTGATGTATTTTTTCCTGACAGTAGCAGAGAGAACAGTCCGTTGCCTGGGTGGCTGGGGTCTCTCAGGATCTGTCATATCTAGCTAGGTAGTTGAGATACCCAGTTGTGTCAAAACTAGCATAAATGTCCAAAATATAGTACTAGTGGTCCATCACTGTTGCAGTTTGTCTCCTCTAAGGCAGGGTTTCCCAACCTGGGGTCCGGGCCCCCCTTAGGGGAGCGCCAATGATCGCATGCAATTTTGGGTTCAGAGTTTTGACCACAACATGTTGTCAGGAGGTGCAGGGATTCAAACCATTGACCCTACAATCATTGGACGACCCGCTCTACCTCCTGAGCTACAGCTGCCACCATGCTTTTTATATTTTAGTCTGACATGCGGTCTGTTTTCAGTGCATTTAACTGTCGCTGGTCGTTGCTGCATGCTTTCACTCCTTTCATTCGCTACTGACATTATAGTAACATGTAGCCCAGTGGCAATTGCTCCTATAAGCCAGGGTAAGTGTGGCTTACCCATACAAATCCAAATAAAACTTGATTTTTGCAAAAATCGACTTTCAGACTGTTTTTGACTTAAAGGCGTCTTGTATTCTGCCATATCGCTTCATTTTCATCCGTGTTTAGCGTTTTAGTAGTGCTCTGTCGTCCTTACAGTCCTCATGAAAATACAGTCCATGCTACGGTCCGTTGACAGCTGTTACTAGCTCATCATTCACTTAACATTGTAGGCCAGGTAAAAGGATTCTGTCTTACGAAAATCAAGACCAAATGAAAAATCAACCAATCAAATTAGCCTACATATACAAAACCGCGAAAAATGTCGTCATCAGTCGAAATGTAGCCTAATCTGTAATTTGTCAAAACGCTTAAAAGTGGGCGTAGGGTAAGCCAGCTCTCGAAGTGCTTGCATTTGAATTCCAATTGACATTTTAACATTGGGACGGCTTATCCAATCAAAACTTGTCATGACTGTCCGATCATTCACATCACCTGTCAATCCTGTTACCCACTTTAGCTATCTAGCTACTAGCAGCATCAATGAACATGGAAAACGGAGATCTTGAGTATTTGTTGAAAGTTGATTTCACAAAACTACCTTTAGAGCAGCAGCTCTAAATAAAACAATATGGGAGACCTACACCATCACTGGAGAGGATGAGAAGAAAACAGAATTGGGGGAGGTAAGTGCAGAACTTTCTGTGGTAAACGTTATGCTAGAACAGAGTGGCTAGCTGGGAGTGCTAAGCTTCTCGGGGAGGGTCAAATAAAAAATATATTTCTGTCAGAGGGAGGGTCATGCATTTTTATTTCCGAGCACTCTAAAGTCCTCCAGTGACCGGCTCCCATAATTTTTGAACGGTCCCCAAGTATCGGTACCCCAATGTCACTACATGCTGACAACATGCATCATGGGCGGAGGTCTACGCTCTCTGATTGCCCTTCTAGTTCCATCAGTTTTTTTATTAGATTTCATTTAAATGCAAAATGAATAGCTTTTTTAAAAAGGCATTCCATACCTGTTTTGAGTTGGGCTCCTATCATTCTTTTGGCAGTTTTGATGGAGAGAATTGATTTAGACTGCTCTTTCTTGAGCAGTGGCCCACACAAAGACAAGGAGCTCTTGATCAGCTCCCAAGGTGTGGCTTGAATATGAATGCAATCAAGACTCTAACCCATACTCAAGCTTTCCTTCACAAGGACCAATCAAAGAAAGAGCATGGGACAGTGGAGACTGACTGTAGCTGCCATCAAGGTCAGTTATGCAGTTTTAAGTTGGCTTAATAATTTAAGTTGAAATAAGAATAATGTATAATTTGATATTTTGATAACATTGACATAATTTGGATTTGGACTCTGGAGAAGCTGTCCAAAATTTGCATGGTGGAACTAATTCTGGTTCTGGTTTCGTAGTGGGGTTGGGTCATTATTATTAGATGCGCTCTAGATATGAGTGGCAGAGCACCTGTTATATGATATAGAAGACACATAGGTTATGTTGCTTGCTGAATAGCATGTTCTTGAAGTTTGGAACTAAGAAGACTGACAAAAGACTTGCAAGCTGAAGTTTATTTTGTTTAGATTTTAATCCCTTGAGTTAACGCGGCCAATGAAGTAAAGTTTGGCGATGTTATATTTGTACATTATGCTTGTGGTTGTAAACGAATGTGCTAGTGGGATTGCTAGCTATCAATGTGATAGCTACATTGGAGTGAGTGTTTAGCAAGTAACAGTGGCGCATTTAGGCATGGGCGACATGGGCAGCCACCCAGGGCAGCATCTCGCAGGGGGCGGCAAGAGGAGCAGAAAAAAAAAAACTCCCTGTCCGTCCGTCTCCCTGATGGTTTATTTTAATATACTCAATCTCATTTATTCCTTTTTAGTTCTCACGGCTCTCATGGTTGAATGGAGAATAAATGCCCGTAGACAAAGAGCACCTTGTGCGCGTGATTGTTAAATTACGGAAGTTACACTGACCTCGTCTACAAGACTGGCATGGGCTAGAACGATCTCGAGCACATCTGCAAAATTGTGACTGGCCAACAGACTAGTGCAGCTATGCTTGTAAATGAATCTGAGGCATCAGGGATCCTTGGAATCCATAAAGTAGAGAGATATTTGTTTGCTGCCGAAAAGCTCTGTCAAAGTTTGCTGTTTTAAACCATCTATTTGCAATTATTTTTCGCAGATTGGTGGCTTTTATCTTCTTATTTAAATTCAGCAATTATTTAAATGATCGGATGCCTGATTCTTGATTGACACTTGAATTCCTGGCTGGGAATGCAAGCAAGCTAATGGGACCGTCTGCTATCTCTGTTTAACGTGCTTACCAGAGGCTAGCAGCAGGCCCAGTCAATGGGCCTGTGCCGGTAAGTCTCGTTCTCGTTCCTAGCTGGACCTGTGTGTTTTGCTATCAAATCTACTCTTCGCCGTGGACTCCCATGTGGAGTCCTCATGTGTAAGTTCCGTTCTGTGCCATTCATAGCCCATCTTGACTATTACTATAGGCTATTTATCAGCATACTGTAGCTGTCTAATCTCCTCACCACCGCGCCCTCCTTGTGAGGCCCCGTGTGTAAGTTTCGCCCTGTGCCAGAGCTAGCCTATTTGCCACAATTCATCTGTTTTTTTCCCAGCTACTTTTGTTACCCCTGTAGTTGTTCTTCTCGTCTTAGTGACCCCGCACCCCAACGTCCCAGATTGTGCTGGATGTCTCGAGCTCAGCCATAAAATTGTGGAGTTGGAAGGTAGAATCTGCACCCTTCACTCTATGCATCAGACTGGGCAATTCTTAGGCCACATCCACACAAACACAGATATTTCTAAAAATGCATTTCGCCCTCTCCGATTAAAAAAAAATTGCGTCCACACCAACAGATCTTTTGAAAATATCACCGTCCACACGACAAGGAAAAGGACAGAGATTAAAAAAAAAGCTTTAAGGCTTGCACCTGCTGGGCCTGATCCAGAAGCGACGTCTTTTGTAAAAACATTCAGTTACTTTGTAGATAAACATGCCCCTTTTAAAAGGACTAGGACTAAAGATAGAGTTGCACCATGGTTCTCTAGTGAGCTGTCTAACTTGTTTAATGATAGGAATTGTGCCTGATCCCGTGCCACACAGGGGATACCCAAGACTGGCTTTCTTTTAGACAACTCAGAAATAAATGTACAACAGCTGTAAGGAAAGATAAATCTGATTACTTCTTGGAATTAGTCTCTAACTCTTTCAAACCCAGCTAAATTCTTGGGTGCAGTGAACCTATCTAAAAACAAATCCTCTAGCTCACTGCCCTTGTGTATTAATGTGGAGGATCGTGTGATCTCTGATCCAAATTAAATTTTCCTTGCTTTTAATAAGCACTTCTCAGGGCGGCAGAGGCAGGGCGCTTATTTGATAGGTTGTATACTGGGCTGGCTCCCCTGGACGCTGACTCTGGTTGCATTCCCACTTCAGAACATGTCTCTCATTTCTCCTTTCAGCCCTTTACACCCAGCGAAACTCTAGGAATCTTGCAATCTATAGATCCTAAGTGTTCTACTGGAGAGGGCAATCAAGATTCATTTTTTATAAAACTGACAGACATTAATGAGCCATTCTCATAAATGTTTTATGTCTCCATTGCATCTGGTATAGTTCCGCAGGTTTGGAAATCTGCTTGGGTGGTCCTGTTGCATAAAGGGGGTGATAGGGATAAGCTGGACAACTATCGTCCTATCTCAAGGTTACCATGCCTAGCCAAAGTTCTGGAGACCTTGGTAAATAACCAATTAAAATCCCTTCTTTCAAGTCATTCAGTTTTAAGTCCTCACCAATCTGGATTTAGAGCTAATCATAGTATTATTTCAGCTGTCACTCTTGTCACGAATGACACAATCTCGGCATTAGACAACAGGAAACACTGTGCTACCCTCTTTGTAGATCTCTCAAAAGCATGTGATACAGTTGATCATCAGCTGCTTTTAAACAGACTATCTAGTATTGGTTTGGATAGAGATGCTTGTGATTGGTTTCAGGATTATCTGTCATCAAGGTGTCAGTGTTTGAAATCGGGTAGCATTCAATCTGATTTCCTGTTTTCACCATCTATATTAATGATATTGTCTCTACACTAACTGGCTGTCATGTTTTATATGCTGATGATACAGTTGTCTACTGTATTGTGGATACTGTTCAGGAAGCCATTGTTAATCTGCATCTTGCTTTTAATGTACTACAAGAAGCTCTCACCATTCTTAAACCAGTCCAGTAAATCTAAATTTATGTTGTCTAGAGCCAGGACTATTGATTATGATTGACTCCACCTTTCAACTGCTAATGGCTTGCATATTGAGAGAGTCACAGAGTACAAATATCTTGGTTTGTGGTTGGATGATAAACTCTCTTTCAAGTTTCATGTAGATAATCTAGCCTCTAAACTAGCTTTCCTATGTTTTGAATGAATTGTTCAAGCTGTTTTTCTATCAGTATTAGACTTTGGTGACATTCTATATAGACATGCTTCCGTGACAACCTTGAAACCCTTGGACTGTCTACCACTCTTCCCTAAGATTTATTACGGGTGATAGATATGACACTCACCACTGTGTTCTTTATCATAAGGTGGGCTGGCCATCTCTTTCTCTAAGGCGTAACTATCACTGGTATTTGTTTATTTTCAAAGCCATTATTGGTAAAATTCCACCTTATATCTCGTCTCTATTGGACTGGAGCCTTGGCACCTACCAGACCCAATCAAATGATCGTCTTGTTCTCAGGGTTCCTCGAGTGCATTCTGAACTTGGAAGGGCTGCTTTTTTCCATGGTGCTCCTTATACTTGGAATACGTTACAACAGACTCTAAAGCTTGAGGTCCTTCCTTCAGTCATGGAGTTTAAGTCTATGGCTCTAGAACTATGTATTTACTTCAACCTGTAACTCTTTTTAATTATTATTATTATTGTACATTGCATTTTGTACATTGCATTTTGTTTTGTTGATTTGATTTGTGTCTCTGTGTAAACTCATCATCACTGTAAATGAGGGCAACATAAGTGCTTCACGAGTATAAATAAAGGTTTGAAATGAAAAATGAAATAAAAATGTTATGCACATCCATAGTATCAGGGATTCTTCACACACGCCATGAGCAGCTCATTACTGCCTTCACTGGAACTGTAGAGGGCCTGAGGTGAGGTGTTCAGGAGGTCATGATACAGACAGCACTGAGACTGTAGGTGAACCGGTGATCTGACTACTGAACATGTTACCTCTGAAATGAGAAGCACGTTCTCATGTATATCATCACGTCATGCAGAGAGGGCAGATAATATTGATCAGACTGTATTTGACCTACTGTTCAGCAATGGCTAGTTGATATTGCTTGCACGTTGCTTGTTATGGCGAGCGGAATTTCATAATTGTATTTCAGGATGAGCCTTAGTGACCCGGGTCTCTTTAAAAAAGAAAAAAAGGGCCCTGTGATCTCATATATACCTACAAGCATGACATAAATCAAGAGCTGCAGTCTAAAACGTGTCTGTAAAGATGAGATCACAGAGGGTTTGTTACTGAGGGGCTGTGGGCCTGCAGTGTAGCCAACAGGCCCCTGCGTGGATCTACATGGCTAACAGGCTCTTCGCAGTACTCGAGGACGAGTGGCTCCTCCCATGAAGGCGGGTAGGTGCTGAGAACCTGTCACAGGGCATGTCGTTAACAGGAAATAGAAGAGTCACGAACAGAAAACGTCACGTGGGCGCCTAGCACTTCGGAACGACAGTGGCCGCCAGACAGACAGAGTGGGCGGGGCACAGCATGCGGGCTTCTCTTCTCTCCTTTCACTTCCTTTCATACTCCCAAACTGTGCAGGGCCACTGCTGATTTTCATTCCTGTCAGTAATTTCCTTAATTGCATTGAAAAAACCCTCTTTACTTAAAGAGCTGTCCTCTTTGTCCTTTCTTGAATAGCTACTAATTATCGTCAGCGTGGTTACATGGGGCTTTGACATTAATAGTTTCATGCCTCAGGAATTTCAGGAATTCCATTGATGTCTCACTTGAGATGATACAATGAGGCAATGTCAAATCAGATTTGCAAATATGACCAGAAGCAGTGGCCGGTCATTTGGTGTTTTGGTATCATGTGTAAAGATATGATATATCTAATTTATAGTTTGTATGGCTATGGGTGTGAAATTCAAATATTGATCAGTACATTGACCAAAACGTTGACCAGAACATTGACCAAAACGTTGACCAGAACATTGACCAAAACGTTGACCAGAACATTGACCAAAACGTTGACCAGAACATTGACCAAAACGTTGACCAGAACATTGCACATCAGATTTTCTCTGTGAACCTTTTTTTCTCTATCAGCACATCAACATTTGGCCTAATTCTTTTCTCACACTATACTATAAGTCCGAATTTATATTCAGCTCCCTGAACTGACATTCTCAACAGCTAAAACTCCCACTGTAATTGTGAGAACCCTTTCCATCAAGTGCTATACTGGAGATTAGGCCACGGTAGAGAGGCTTAATCCTAGCGGACTTCAACAACAAGACCACGGGTGCCCAGCAGCACTACATGCCTACATGTCAGGGTCTCCGAGGGCAGTACCAAGTGGCTGTACCCCTCCAGGAATTAAACTATTGATATGCTGCATGGGTAACTTAAGATCCTTCTATATGAGCCTACAAGATGGTCTCTGAGAGACAGATTATGCAACCCAGAGGTGGGGGGAGATGTGGCAGATATACGTCCATGAGACAGACACACGTGATTCAGGATGAGACGTACTATTAGTGTCCTTGCAATACTTTTTTTGGGATGAAGGTTGACTGGAGACAGACTGGTCACTTCCTCCTGTTACACTGACAACACTAATCTCTGTCACATCACTAATTAGTGTTCCCGTGTCAAGTCTCAATATGCTTAAACTCTGCAGGGCCAACATTTGGAAGACAACATGCCATATAAAAAACAAACTCGCCAATTCACTCAGTTTCACCAACAGAAACGGTTGTCTTATGACACAGGGCTTTAATTAGTGGCAGTGTAGCTCCATTCACCTCAACCCCAACCAGCCACGGCAGGACTTAAACCCACTGACCCTCCAGTGGTGACCTGTTGTGATGACCCCATCGTGTCACATGACCTTACACAGGGCCACACCTGTGAGGCCAGAGTGATGAGCAGCCCTGCCTACAGAGGTCACGCTGGTGTAGATGCTGGGCTGAGCCTGGGCTCATAGCCTGATGGTCACGGCCAAAGCCAGTCTCTGGACTTAATGACAAGTCACTGTTGACATTAAGCAGGCTATACTAAGCAGGCTATACTAAGCAGTCGACATTAAGCAGGCTTTACTGCAGCATCGTACTATGAATATTATTATATCTTATATTACTGAATACAGGATAAAATGCCCATGTTTCACTTCAACTGGGAATTTTGAGATTCGAGAAGTCTCGTCTTATTCTGGGCTCATAAAAAAAATGCTTTATTTGAATGTGGATTAAGGAGGGGGAATATGATTTCTAGAGAGATGAGCCCCAGTAAACACAACTCACCAGTGAGGAGAGTGTAACAGAAACTAATTACCATCCCAATCCAGTATATTCTAGTACATTCTCTTAGTTCAGCTTCTGTTTTGTCTGGGCCCTTTATTACTATTTGTTTTATCATCTGGCATATTGAATCGTCATATTTACTAACGTCTCCAAACATATATGTCAGTCTGGTTGTTTTATTCAGTCTCTCACACACATACGCCCCCCCACCCACACACACAGAGACATACACACACACGCGCCTACACACACATGCACGCACGCAGGCACACACATACACACGCACGCACACACACACATACACACACACACACATTTCCCAACCCATATACCATTTTAATGTCATTTTCTTTTGCACCTCATTGCATTCACTTAAAGAACATGTGTTTGGTGATGTCTCCATAATGTTGGGTGTGTGCATACAGTATGTGTGTGTGTGTGTGTGTGTGTGTGCGTGTGTGTGTGTGTGTGTGTGTGCGTGCGTGTGCATGTGTGTATTGTGTGTGACAGCAGCGTGGAGGGCGGCTGCAGCTGGTAGAGAATAGTAGTGAGTAATTGAGAGAGCGTATGCAGCTCTATGGTTATTGGAACAGTTGACCCACACAGAGTTCACCACTCACCCATACTGACATCTGAAGATGGTCCTGATCAAATGTCATGTCTCTAATGGTGGACAGGCCAGACATAGCCTCTGAGCCAGTCTATAGATGTGGCAGGTAGATGTGAGGACTTTGAAAACAATGCCCTTTTGTCAATTCCTTCAGTAAACAGACACAAAATGTCACTGTTCAATCAAATCAAATAATCCTGTTGGCAGAATATAGAGCCTGTAATAACCATGTCTTTAGATGTGGATGACAATATGTGATGGAATGACCTCCTGTCCATGGGAAAAAAAGCAGAAAGTAATTTGCTTCAGCGAGTCAGATTTAGGCAGAAAAAAAGAAAATGTGAGGGGCAATTCATCCGTGGAAAATTAAACATCACCCTGAGGAAACATCTAAATATGCAGAGAAAATGGCTTTTCCCTTACCCCCCTCCCCCACCACCACCACCACCCAAACACAGCAAGAAACAGCAGCAACATGATGTTAGAGAAGCTGTTCTATTTTCATTTGTGCGGCTTTCAAAATAAAAATCAGACTCGGGGCATTTACTCACCGGATTTAGGAAAGCGCCATAAGTCATACATGATAACAGTAGCTGTTGAACAAAGCCATTTTGCGGTGGGCTATTGAATTCAGCCCGAGCTGAGCTCTCTGGTCGTTAGGGACGCTGCGTCTGGTTGGCTGCACATTCCAAAGCTAGCTGGGTAGGATTGTTTGGCTCAGCTCTTTACCTTATTAATGCCCTGCTCTGGAGAATCGTCGTCAGTGCAAATTAGCATATTAGTCTGCTCTGGGGCCAGTCGCTCTTCATGAAGTTAATATTGGGGGAAGATGTTCGTTGCACTGAGAGGAGAGAGGAGGGGGTCAGCACAGTTTAGCTGCATCCTTCCGGGACTGAGGAGGGACCACAGACACTGAGGACAGACCAAAGGCGCTGATTAAACCAGCAGTCTCCCATGCTTCTCTGTGTGCTCTGAAAAAGTGAGATCTGGAATAACAGTCATTGTTAGCTGAATGAAAGGCAGCCCGTGCTACCCACTGTGTTCAGCGAGACAGATGATGCGTCCTTTCTAATTAGCCACGGCACAGCTAATTAACATAAGGCGACAGTCGCACAAGCATTTTCTAAACCTGGACTTCGCCTTCTCAGGTGTGTGACTTTTACATTGTCGTCCATCACATCCTCCTCCCTCCTCACTCTGTCGGAACTGATGCGATTAACAAAGAGGCTGTGTTCTGCCTGCTCTCTGAGGGCCAGCCAGGAGTGATCGAATGATGTCCAGAAAGTAAACAACTCAACAAAAATGATTGGTGGAAGAGTGTGCAGTGGGAGAGAAGAGGAGGAAAGAGAGAGGGAGGGAGGGAGGGATGACAGATGGGGTGGCAGGGCTTCTTAATCTGCCAGAGATCAGAGGCATCCATCCTGGCTGTCGTAGGGGGAGTGGTTCCGGAGTAGGAGCTGGACGATGGCCCCAGGCCAAGTGAGCTACCCGGGTCACAGCGGGGTGCCACATCCTTGACCGCAGATAAGGGGCCGCGCCGCGCCACAACGCCCAGGCACAAAGGCTGCCCAGGCTCCGGAACCAGAGAGCTGATCAATCAAACCTGCAATCTGTCCACCCTGCCTGGAGGTCCTGAGTATGCTGAAGGCAGCTGGCTATAGTCAGGGCTGGTCTAGAAGGCCAGCAGACTACAGTCAGTCTGGGCTGGTCTAGAGGACCAGCAGACTACAGTCAGTCAGGGCTGGTCTAGAGGACCAGCAGACTACAGACAGTCTGGGCTGGTCTAGAGGACCAGCAGACTACAGTCAGTCAGGGCTGGTCTAGAGGACCAGCAGACTACAGTCAGTCAGGGCTGGTCTAGAGGACCAGCAGACTACAGACAGTCAGGGCTGGTCTAGAGGACCAGCAGACTACAGTCAGTCAGGGCTGGTCTAGAGGACCAGCAGACTACAGTCAGTCAGGGCTGGTCAGCAGACACCGACAGTTAGGGCTGGTCTAGGGGAGCTGGAGCAGACTACAGACAGTCAGAACAGATGACAGTCAGACAGGGTTGGTCTCCAGAGGAGCTGGGAGCAGACTACGGACTGATCATTTTCAATAGTTTTTATTTATTTATTTAATCTTTATTTTACCAGGGGAGCCCGTGAGATCAAGGTCTTGTTCGATATTGCCCTGATGTATTTCTTTGGAGGTGAGGTGATGTGATGCTATTAGAATGGAGCAGTAAGAGACACTTCCAGGAGATATGAATAACACTGAAACTGTCAGAAAAAGAGAAAGGCGAAAAGATTGTTCTCTCCCACTGGCCTTGCCTTGCAGACTGAATGTTGAACAGGTGCATGCTGCTGATCTAGCTTCCCATCAATATGTATATTGACCATCACCAGAGGCTGAGTACAGAATCAGCTCTGTGCCCGCTGTCTGCTCAGACCTGCTGTAGATCACAAGTTCAAGTTTTTTTTTTTTTTGTTGGTTTATTTGTAATAATCAGAATCAAATAAATGCTTGAAATGGGTACCGTGTTTAACAGTGTGCCTCTATTAAGTTCCTCAACATTTTTAGACCTTGATATTGTTGACCTTTATTTTGTGATTCCTTCAAAGCTTTAAATAGATTGATGAATAGGTAGCTATTTTTTTGCGCGCACACACAAACACACACACACACATTGCTGTGCATAAGTCCATATTGCATCAGAGATGAGTGACAGGTAGTTTTGTCCTCATTAGTGTAGCAGTTGTAATGTGTTCATGAGAGAGGAGACACTAACCAGACATGATGAAGCACCTCGGGATCCAGTCCTATTAGTCATATAGAACGTATACAGGATAGAAATGAACAATTTCACTCATCACCAGCTACAAAGAGTAAAAACACATCTATGGGTGGTTGGTGTGATTTATCTTAGTTCAGCCAAAGCAACATAATATGCAACATATAAGATAGCTGAGGGTGTGCCATTGGTAGCCTATAGACTGTGGACTATACTGTACATGTCACAGCCTCAATTTTGTTGTAGAGGTTGGATTTGTCGGTTCCTGCAAATATTTGTCATTCAAGGATATGATTACATGCACACTTTTTTTCAATCTGATTAAATTCAATCTGATTGAAGATTCCGGGGCAACTGTTTATATGGGATGTGATCTAATACGCTATGGTGTTTATATTGGATGTGATCTAATACGTTGTGGTGTTTATATGGGATGTGATCTAATACGTTGTGGTGTTTATATGGGATGTGATCTAATAAGTTGTGGTGTTTATATGGGATGTGATCTAATACGTTGTGGTGTTTATATGGGATGTGATCTAATACGCTGTGGTGTTTGTATGGGATGTGATCTAATACGTTGTGGTGTTTATATGGGATGTGATCTAAAACGTTGTGGTGTTTATATGTGCCAATGCATGTAATCAGAAAAGCTGTGTGACATGCGCATGCAGACAGGAGTGAGTGAGCTACAGTACTATGGTTACGGACACTCAAGTCAAAACTTTGCTAATGGATATCTAGCCTCGCATCACCAGAGCCTGGTTTCTGTTTGCTTGGTTTCTGGTTTAGAGTCCGCTGGTATCCTGCCACACAAATGCCGAATCGAGCAGCCTGGTCTTACCAGTCGCTACGAATTACAATAAAACATGGACATACCAAACGAAGTAGCCTATTCCAGAAAAAGTTATCGCTGCATCGCATCGTAGGTTTATGGGTAGGCCTGCTTTTGGACAGTAGCCTATCTGCTTAGACTGGAAACCACAATTGCAAAGTAAATAGGCCCCAGGCTAATGGATATCTATTGTCTTGTTTGTTATTGTGCTGCTCTTAATGAAGCAACAGCTTGATAACAACTGCCTCTCCTACTGGACATTTTGTGGACATTTAAATAGGTTGTTATTCCTTATTTTCTTGCCGTCTAGGCGTCCAACAATGTTCAGTTCTGCGTCAAACTCTCCACTGTGGTCCAGTTCTGCTTGGAAGCAATTTACCCGCCATAGGCCTACGTCCCCTTTGACAGAGAGCATGCGCAGAAAGAACGCAGCCAGAGTAATCCGTTTCATCATTTACATGATACTTGATTGGTTTATGAAAAGGTTTACACTACCCCTTTGCAACCGATTGAAATTTCAATCGGTTTGGACCTTCTTATTCACATTGAGGTGTTTATATGGAGCATTTTTATTCGGTTTGGGCTTTTAAACCAGTTATAATCGGATTATTAAGGCCAATTTATACTTCGTTGTACGCCACTTGAAAGTGTCGACAGATAGAAATTAAGTCACTGTCAACACTTTTTTGGGTCAGACAGGGGTGTCCTGCACCTACCAAACTTTCTAATGTCGCAGATATCGTCTTTTTCGTCGCACAGCTGTGATTGGATAGCTAGATAGAAGGCACGTTCGTTGCCATGGATCAATCAGCCACGTGTCTGAAAGTTACCATGAAGGTGATCAGACACTTTGCTGAAGTATACAGTAAATGCTAAATGTCAGTCAACATTTTTTTTGTCGACAGACATTTGTCTTACGACACTTGTCGACTGAGTATAAATTAAGCTTTAGGCTCCATGTAAATATTGTGGTGTCATAAGAGCTCTCATGTCTCATATCAGTTAGTTATTATAAGTCATTAAGACTGCTGCTGCTGGACTGGATCGTAGTGCCGGTCATGACAGGAGGGCAGTTTGTAGCGCTTCTCATTAAAGGTAAAATATGTAATATGTGGATTAAAATAAACATTTTTTTCAAAAAGAATACATCCATAGGGCTTTGCGAAGGCTGCAGAGTAAAAGTATTGCTTTTCCATAAAAAATTATATTTTGTCTGAAATTATTACATTATGAAATTATGACGGCCTGACAATGATACTCTGTTGATATCATACCAGCCAATAGTATTACAACGTTGGTACTGCGCGCTGGGTTGCCAGGTACTATTCTAGCTTCACCACTGTGAGATTAGCAGTAGCCAGCTAAAGTTATACTTCCATGAATTAGCAGCATTATAGATGTTGGTTAGTGTGTGTGCGACTATAAAACGGCAACTTTTCCGTCCACTTCCGCTTACTCTTTTCAGCTAAACGTTTGGTAAAATGGCCGAGTTTCGTCGTCCTGCTTCTCCGCCTGAGCCCCGGCGAACCGTGCCTTACGAATCTCAAAAGCTCAGTGACCGAAGAAGGAGCAAAAGTTGGATAGATATCGGGCCAGCCTTTGCTCGTTGGACGGATTTTATGGAGTTTCATGGGATAAAGTCGCATGGTGACATGGCTACTTTTCTACTAGACCGCTAAGCTAGCTAACTAGCTATCTTATCTTTCTTGGAATCTGCATAGCCAGACCTAACGTTATCTCCACACTACAGCATCTAACATAACTTATTACATGGCACTCTGAAATACTTGATTGTGATTACTGATTAGTGTAACGTTATGTTCCTCTCGGAGTGAAGATCTTATCACAGTATGACTGAAACAGTGCATTTTCTGGCATTTTGGCAACCAATACATTGTGTTGTTGCAGTTCTTATCTTTAGACACTAGATGGGGGAAATAATCCACATATTACATATTATACCTTTAACTGTAAAACTCATCAAAAGCATGATTGGCTCCGCCCAGCGACTGCTGGCAGAGGGTATATTTTCAGTTGGGTGTGTTATTTCATTCAATTCGTTCGTTAGGTCACATAGCAGGATTATACAAAAACTACCAGAGCGATTTTCATGAAACTGCCCATGGGCGGTTCGCCTCTTTTCCTCCTGTCCTCCTCAGTTTTTTTAGTCACCAGCCGCTACTGGTGTGTATATATATATATGTCTAAGAAGTTATACTGTATATATTAAGAGGTTATACTGTATATACTAAAAAGTTATACTGTATATATTAAGAAGTTATACTCCTGCATGGCTGATGCCATGATCACTGATATTGTATGGTCCAGGTCTCAGCCACAAAGGCACAGAAATCTCATTTTGAATTTCTATTTCCTTTTCCCTTCGTCTGTTCAGATTGTGTTCCGCCTCTGAGCGCTTCACTATCAGGTCCATATTGAGTTTGGTGTTAGAGCAGGTTTAGGATAGTCGTGCCACTCTTCCAGAAAGATGTAGCTGTGACTGACTGATAAAGGCGGCTTTCAAGGTGTCCTTTTGACAATGACAGTCATCTGTCTCTTGACAATTGTTTTGAAATCTTTACTGTCAGTTTCAGCTCATATACATGTTGGCAAATATTGATGCAAACATTATAGTATAATTTAACACAAGGGGTGCAGCATTTTTGCCTCCAATAAGATGAGCTGAAGGTAAAATCTTACCTAAGATGTAACCAGTTTGAAGTGAAGTGCACTCATGCGTCTGTACAAGATAAAAGGGAAAAATCATTTAGGCAGATAAGGAGGTGTCTAAGAAATAGCTTCTATAACCATCCTGTTTATCACTAAGCTGGTACAAACCACTTCTCTGAACCAGTGATACACCTAGGCAGATAGCCAGTATATTCAGGGGAAGAGTAGGATTGTATTGTAAGTGGAAGTGTAACCCAGGTGAAATAGATGGTTATTAGTATTATTATCTAAAGAATTCACTGCCCTCAATGTGTATGACTGAGCTAATAGAGCCTTAGTAGAGGGGGGTGTCTGAGTCACCCAGGCTGAAACCCTGCTGGGCCCAAAGCTCATCATGATTAATTCAACACTCTGAGGAGTCACCGACTCAACTCCCTGAAAAAAAACAAATGCAGAGTGCTGCAGTTCTCAAGGAAGAGCCCCCAAGTGGGCTGTAGAAGGTCAAACTCCCCTTAGCAGAGCGCCTCAGTCCGACCTGTGTGTGTGTGTGTGTGTGTGTGTGTGTGTGTGGTGTGGGGCTGCCCAACTCAAGAAAAGTTTAGAGACAGATTTAGACAGAACATCCTCTAAACCAGTTCAAGAAGCCCTCTCAAACCCAGGGGGTCTCCGAGGGCCAAAGCCAGGGGCTGGTCGAGACAGACGTGCTACTTGTCCAATGGAGACCCCCTACTTATATACTGGGGGTGCGAGGGTGGGGGGGGGCTGGAAGGAGGTGTATGATGCAAGGAGGGCAGCTGAGAAAACAGGCCTCCTGAGGCAGCCAGTCCAGTCGAGCTATACTCTCCAACAGCTGGGCTAAGGGGTGCCGGGGCCCAGCAGAGGAAAGGCACACACACACACACACACACACACATCTATGGAAAACCAATACTTTATCAATCAATGAATCATTGTATAGCACATTTCATACATAGAGGCAACACAATGCGCTTTACAGAGAACAAGGGAGGTGGTCATAGGTCCCACCCCTACATATTCCAGAGGGAAGCAAAAAAACAGTATCACCCAGGGGCCAGAAAAGTGATCTATAAAAAATATTCCCAGACCCCTCTCAACGAGGCGATCGAGCAAGCTCCTGGGTTTGTCTAACGGCTAAGAACATTTATAAAGCAATAAAGGCTAAGAACATTTATAAAGTAATACATTACATTCAATTACATTTTCAGAGTAAGAGAGGCTAAAAACATCATAGGAGAGACATGGCAAACACTGGTGTATGTCTGTGTGTGCATGAGTGTGAATGTGCCTAGGCCCAGATAGAGGCAG
The DNA here is from genome assembly GCF_949987555.1 of Borostomias antarcticus. Classification (NCBI taxonomy): domain Eukaryota; kingdom Metazoa; phylum Chordata; class Actinopteri; order Stomiiformes; family Stomiidae; genus Borostomias; species Borostomias antarcticus. The sequence continues at coordinate 33,213,666 of NC_140234.1, read as the reverse complement.
GGGTTGGGGTAGGGAGGTGGTAGGAAAAGGATACGGACCCGGGTTAGGGTGAGGGGAAGGGGATCTGAGCCCAGGACTGGTGTATGTATGTGTGTGTGTGTGTCAGTGTGCCTGGGTCCAGGTAGAGGCAGGGGTCGGGAGTAGGGTGGGAGTAGGAAAAGGATACAGACCTGGGTTAGGGTGAGGGGAAGGGGTACTGGGCCCAGGTGGTTGTTGATAATGCTCCCTTTAAGAGGTACAGAGTTAAGAACAGATCCAGCCCCTGGCTCACTCCTGAACTGTCGGCCTTGTTTTTGTCTAGAAATACTGCTTGGTCCCTGGCACATCGTACTAATGAGGCCACTCATTGGGCTGCCTTTAGAGTTCTTAGGAACCAATGCACCTCTCTAGCTAGAAAGAACAAGTCTGATTACTATCTAGACCTGATCACTGACACTTACCCTAATCCTTCCAAATTCTGGAAGGTGGTAAATGCTAGCGATAGGAACTCCACTGCTACTGTTCCAACTGAGGTTAAATTTGATGATTGTACTATGAATGATCCTACTGATATTTGCTCGGCTTTTAATAAGCATTTCGCTGCAGCTGGCCACATTTTTAAGGATGATGCTCCTGGACCCTCTCTACTGTACTGTCTCCTGAGTGGGCTTGTGAGACTGCATCTCAGTCACAGTTCTCCTTTAGTGCTGTCCCCACAAGTGTGGTGCTAGACGCTCTCTTAGTTATTGATCCTAAGAAATCGACTGGTGAGGATAACCTTGACCCTCTCTTTCTGCAGCTATCCGCCCCTTTAATTGCTAAGCAATTATCACATATTATAAATCTGTCTATGTCTTCTGGTGTTGTCCCTAGAATTTGGAAAACTGCACATCTTCTTCCCTTGCATAAGGAGTGTGAAACGAATGATCCTCATAATTATAGGCCAATATCTAGATTATCTTGTTTAACTAAATTGTTGGAATCAATTGTAAACTGTCAACTTAAACTTTTCTTGTCACACCAATCTTTACTATCCCCGCATCAGTCTGGCTTTAGAGCTAACCATAGTACTATTTCAGCTATTACTCTGGTTACTAATCATGTAATGTCCGCACTTGACAAAAGAAAACATTGTGCTGCCCTGTTTATTGATTTGTCGAAGGCATTTGACACTGTTGACCATGCATTACTGTTAAATAGATTATGTAACTTGGGCTTTGGTATAAATGTTTGTAATTGGTTCCGGAATTATCTGACTGAAAGATCTCAATGTGTGAAACTGGGGGGTGCCCAGTCGGACCTCTTACCAGTAACCAAAGGTGTTCCTCAAGGGTCAATTTTAGGTCTGGCGCTTTTCTCACTCTATATCAATGATTTTTAGTGTCTCCTGGTAGCGATTGTCAATATCATCTTTATGCTGATGACACCATGTTGTATTGTGTTGCTGACTCTGTTCTGCTAGCTGTAGAAAAACTTAAACTCTCTTATAATCTCTTTCAAGATTCCCTTGTTTCTTTAAAGCTTGTACTTGATCTGAGCAAAACTAAATGTATGTTGTTCTCCAAGGCTAAAGACCCTGACCTTGATGTGTATAACTTCTAATGGCTCTATCATTGAGAAAGTCTCAGAGTACAAATATCTTGGTGTTTGGCTAGATGACAAATTAACATTTCATTTTCATATTGATAATCTTGTCATCAAACTACGCCAGAAAATAGGTTACTTGTATAGGAACAGAACTAGATTTCCATTGGTTTTTAAGAAGAGAATTGTGGAAGCTGTCTTTTTAACTGTCCTGGACTATGGTGATGTAGTCTACAGACATGCTTCTGTTTCCAGTTTTAAATCCCTGGACTCAGTTTTTCATACAGCACTCAGGTTCATCACTGGCGCCAGCTACAATACCCATCATTGTTCTCTTTATGAGATGGTTCATTGGCCTTCTTTTTCTGTTAGACGTGAGAAACATTGGTTTTTATTTATTTTTAAAGCTTTTATTGGTAAACAACTACATTACATATCCAGTTTGCTTGAGTGGAATGTTGGGTCTTACCGAACCTGTTCTAGTGAGTTGCTTCTTTTAAAAATTCCTAGGTCTTATTCCAATTTTGGTTTGTCTGCTTTTAGTGTTAGTGCTCCGTTGTCTTGGGATGCCCTACAAAGTTCCCTAAAAATGTCTTCCCTCCCTACTTTTAATAATTTTAAATCTTTGCTTTCTGTATTTTTAACATCTTGTTGTGATTGTTTTAGCTGAATCTCCTGATTTTTTTTATGTCTTTATCTTTTAACCTTTTACTTTGTTTGCCTTAGTGTTATTGTGTTATCACTGTCTTCTGTCTCTTGCATTTTTCCTACTCGACGTCACTGAAAATGAGGGCAACCTCAGTGGCCTTCGAGTATAAATAAAGGCTATTGAACTGAATTGAATTGAATTATGTGTGTGTGTGTGTGTGTGTGTGTGTGTGTGTGTGTGTGTTAACTAAATGCTACGACATCCACAGCAGACATGGGGGTATCTATCGGACTCAGGGTGGTCTGCGGGTGACGGTGGGGCATCCACTGGACCTGGTTAGAAGATAGGAGGGAGAGAGAGAGGCACTAGGGAGAGGGGAGGCAGAAAAGGGTTAGTAGCACGCAGAGCCATAAAAGCAACACAGATATTGAAACAGAACATGCCCGTTGCAGGGCTACTTGGAGCAAACTCCTGGAGTATGTTTGTCTAACGGCTAAGAACATTTATAGAGCAATAAATTACATTAAATTACATTTTAGAGCAAGAAGGGCTAAGAACATCATGGGAGAAACATGGCAAACACCCGTGTGTGTCTGTGTGTGCGTGAGTGTGCCTGGGCCCAGGTAGAGGCAGGGGTTGGGGTAGGGAGGGGGTAGGAAAAGGATACAGACCCAGGTTAGGGTGAGGGGATCTGAGCCCTGGACTGGTGTATGTCTGTGTGTGTGTGAGTGTGCCTGGGGCCAGGTAGAGGCAGGGGTCAGGGGTAGGGTGGGGGTGGGAAAAGGATACGGACCCGGGTTAGGGTAAGGGGAATTATGTCATGTCTAAATGAAGCAAAAAAACAAAACAACAACAACAGAGAGTTATGCTGTGTTCCATTTGTCTGGGAAGTCATGAGGTGGGTTACAGACAACAGCTCGCAACAAAGATGGACATTAGCTAGCTTTGTTTGCCAAGCCAGTAGATACAGTAACAACGCACTACACAATATTTTAAAGTGGTAGTGAACATGTACTCAGGTAACAGTTGGAGAATGCTGTGTGTATGACTGATTTAATGAGACACAAATAAAACAGAAATTCTAATAAAACAGTATTGCTAAAGTTTCTCTTAGTTACACAGGGAGCTGCCATCTTGTTCACGACTTCCAGAGTGAACTGGAGGTAGGGCTCAGTCGTACGAGTTCACAAGTTCCAGTTTAAACTCCAGTTAAAACTCTGCGTAGTATTGCGTAAATCACAAGCGAAAGTGGCATGCAGCATATAGCTTGGGAAGTAGATTAGCTCTTCAATTAGTTAAAAAGCAATTAGGACGCCATTTGTTTAGGAGGCCTAAAGTGTAACGTGAAAGTGGCCTTACACTATGACGTGACATCTATGTGGGAAAAAATACGTGGAGTAAAATACAAAGGACATAAATAGTATAATAATAAGAATAAGAATAATAAGAATTCATTTTATTTATAAAGCACTTATCATTCAAGTCATTAAGAAACAAACAGGCAGGATAATAACAGGCAGAATAATAAGAGACACTAATTCATATATTCATATATGCACAGTCTCTTTCTAGTTCATCACTCCTTGAATTCCTAGGGTACAGACTTTTCAGCTTAATTTATTTTTCATTCTCAGAGTTGGAAAACATTTAAGAAGGTTTCACAGAGGGAGGGGGAGTCTAGACAGGTTTCCAAAACAAATACAAATATGTGGACATGCATAGAACAACTGGTTGGGTTTGCTGGACAGAGATATAAAATGGATGGCTATTATGAGAACTTTATTAGTGCAGACAGTGCAGACAGGTGTGTCAAGATAATAGTAGGTGATCTGTGTGCGACCTCTACAGAGATTCTCGTGCATATACAGTAAAGTAGGATGCTTTGTATTGACCATGAAGAAATATCTAAAACACAGTTATAGTCTTTGTGACTTGGAATTAAGATTTGTGTTTCTGGAATTAAAGTTAAAAGTTGCAGTTTATGGATCAGACCCATTTGATAGACTGTGTTGTTAAAACTGCTTATTTTATAGAGACAAATAATGTTTAGAGTTTGTTTGCCTTGCTTCAACTTTTAGGAAATACGAACTTCATCAGATCGTCCAGACTGGCCTTCCATCATACTGTGGTCTCCAGTTATCCCAGTCCTCCATATACCTGATATTAGGCTATTTACCTGGAGCGCTTCTCCAGGTCAGGAAAAGACAGGGTTTTATTAAACTGGCCAAACGGACAAGAAGAGATTAAATAATGAGAAATAAGTATGTGAGAGCACTACCAAAATGCAATTAAGGGACAGAAAATTGATTTTTACAACATTTGTCTGGAGCCACATTCATCCAACATTTGCTTTGATAGTGTTAAAGGGGTAAACAAGTCCATACAGTCACCACATAGCAATGCCAACTATATCTATATAGTTGTGGTGGTTTCTGACAGAATATGCAATATCCTGACCATGATTATGTGTAATTTCTGTCTAGTGTGAATGCATGGTCTCTGCTGCTGCTCTCTCGGTAAGGCACATCCTCCTGCGTTCTGCTGCGTTCCGCTGTTTTAATCAGACGGGATGGAGAGTACTGTATCCCCACGTCATTATGCTCCGGACCCGAACTCTGCGTCTCTGTGGGTGACATTGCCATGCCAGCTTCCCTGGCCCCCCGGCACCATTACAACATTTTCTAGAATGACAACAATATCCGTGCTGTATAGAGCCTGGCATGGCTACACAACAGGCTGTCACTCATCCCCTGTCTTTTCTCATCTCTGTTGGCTATGCATGGTTACCCCATCAAAGGCCATTCTCTGCACCTACTGGTCATTTTATTCTATGACCTTCTAAGGGGGGTTAACATGATGAAGCCCTCTGTAATTTCCATTATGCAAATTAATGGTAATAGAGAAAGTGAGAGTGAGAAAGAGACATGGTGAGAGAGAGAGAGAGAGAGAGAGAGAGAGAGGGAGGGGGACAGAGAGTAGGCAATGAATGATGGAAATAGACAGAAAGATGGGGACATATGAGAGAGAGACGGAGGGATATTGGGGTTAGTAAATGGGCTGGGAGTGGCGTGGCCCACATAGAGCTCTGTAACCTTGCAGTCCACAGGAAAAAGGAGGCGTGCCCTCATTCTGATGCTGGGATTGCTTGTGTAAAGATGGAGACAGACTGCTAACCTTGGCCATGTGTGGGGTCCCTCACCTCCGCGGCTCCTGGCTGTTGAGATAGAATCGCTGCCACTGTGTGTGAGACTGACAGGCCTGAGGCATACTGTCAGCCTGCTCGCTCCCTCACACACCCAGAGGGGAGCGAACAGCCAAGCCCTTCCCCTGTAGCCCTCACAACCCTTTTGCAGTAAGCGTGAACTACACTACCTTTCCACTGTACTGTAGGCTTGCGGACTGAATAAACAAAACGTACTCATGGTGAACAGTCCAAATTGAAATACATATCAGTACAAAGGTTTCAATAGAGAGAGTCATGGTTTTTTTTCTTGGTTTTTTTTCTTAAATATTAGTGGTTCATATGCTGATATGCCAACCTGGTGTAAATGTACAGAATGTAAAGGTCAGTGTTTTACAGTATTGTGATGCTGGCTGAACATACCAGCGCTAAAGTTTAGTATGTTGTGAGCTGAACTGATGAATAATATGAATGGGACATTACCATAAACCATATAATGCAGTTGGGGTGGACGTGCTGCTTGTTAATTCAGACAGTACAGCCCTGAGTATATCTAGCTCTGCATGAATCCTCACTGTAATTTGGTGTGCATGCATCTGGCATACTTATGGTCCAGAGGCAGACTATCTGGGTGCACAGTTCCAGGCTTTAAAGATGTCACTCAGAGGGTCTCATAAAAATCATCAATTCAACTCATTCTTCATTTGAAATCCTTGCACTCATTCTGGTGAGATGAATCTAACTAATTGCATAATTCAAAAGTTTGCCCATTTGCATGTGTTGCTGTGTCGGTCTGGGGAAGGTGGGCTCAAGAGCTGAGAGTGAACCTTATTAACAACAACAACAACTCGATTGATCTCATTCATGATCACCAATACTGAACCTTGTTCACGATTGCCAATACTGAACCTTGTTCACGATTGCCAATACTGAACCTTGTTCACGGTCGCCAATGCTGAACCTCGTTCTGTTGCCGTTTCCATTTTTCATTACAAGACTTTAAAGCATTTACGAAGGTCAATATCTGACAATGCCACTCTGCTCTGAGTGCTGCAGAGGTGTGGCTGTAATGACTGGGTACCAGGAGCTGCACCGCCAGGGAGCCAGGCTAACCTTGGCATTATCTCTGCGACCTCATGCATGATTGATAAATAAATATGAAACTCAAATCATCTTCAGAGGCCGAGGTACAGTATCTAATCTCATTAGGTGTCTATGAGATCCTCTGAGGAGAATGAGCTTGGCCGGCCGCTGCTCGGCTCAGATTAAACTAGAGCAGCTATGCCTCCATGTTGACTGTCAGACCAGTCACAACTTCTCTCTGCACTTTCCAAGTCGACAGCATCAGATTTAAGTTGCCAACACATATCTCAAAACCAGAAACTCTGTGCTAATTCTATAACGCTGTGGTTCTACTGTGTGACAGTTCTCTCCATTCTGAATAATTCATTTTAATTAACTTTAATGTGTACTGGCTGTTGCCGCAAATACGATATTGTCTTCAAATTTACCACCATTTACCAATGTCCTGTGTATATTCAGGAATAATTGGAGCAGTATTATTTGTTTAAAATACATAATGCTTTTTTGAAGCAAAAGCTGTATATTGTTCCGATAACCAAAGTAAGGGGTTCAATAAGGGAGTGCAATGATTTGTGGTGCAATAGGTGTTATTGCAAGAGCGCATTGATTATTGATGAACAAGAACTGTTCATCAATAATCATCTCAGCCAAGTACATCTATTCAACCAATAGGCTTCCTCTTGCAGACATGCTCCCATTGATTCTCATATTCAGTCTAAAGCTGGCTCTAGATGTTGGTAACGGGGGAGATTAATTGGCTTTCTATATCCAGCTATTAGTAGTGCGCCCTGATGACCTCCCAGAAGACAGGCTTTACCGGGCGAAGCGTAACAGGACACCCCAGGAGTTATGTTCATGTCTCTGCCCAGGTCTGTCTGTGTGTGGTGATAACTACCTCAGTCTACAGTACCAACTGAAGCACCCCTGCGTAGAAGATAGGAGTTGTGAGCTGCCGTGATATTGACTAGTTCTGATACCACACAATCAGTAATTAGCCGTTGAGTCCATTATATGCCCGTTGCCTGGCTACCAGTTGCCCCGCCCAGAACCCGAGATATGGGTATGGAGCAGGGCACCATAGAGAATGAATGGGGGAATATATTTTGCTCCCAACTGAATGTTGGTCAATGGGCGGTTATTCTCCATACTTATAATGACACTAATGGACTCCAAACTTCTCAAAGGCACATTGCTGGATTCTGTAGACCGAGAGGAATCCAATGACGTCAACCACTTGACATTTGGTTGTTTCTAATGGCCGCTAGATCCACTGGAAGATGACAATTTTTTGCATACATGAATGGAGTACAACATTGCAAAAATCACAGCTAGTGGACATTTTCTGCTTGGCAAGTTCCGTGAGAGAGTGTGTGATTCAAGATGGCGGAAGAGACATGTTACAGTATGATTCATAATTATTTATCAGTAATTGCCAATTTAGTTTGCCCTAATTACTGAAATAGAAAATCTGCCCGACCCTGTAACTGTCTGCCCGGGACCGGTACCTGTGCCAAATGCGGTCAAGCCGACGGTGTGAAGAAAAATAGAAACAGAAAGAGATGCAGAGGTATGCTCTTTTATGTGTTAGATGTGTTAGATAAAGTGCAGAAGATAGTTGTACTGTGAAATCAGATTCTACAGTGTAGAGTATAGAAAGTTCTGCCTTCGAGTGCTCTTTTATTGACCGCTATGAGTCAGCAGTCGTTTAACCAAGCCTGTAGTTAATGAAACTCCACAGTTTGGAAAACAGTTTTCTCTGTAACCACCTTCAGAACAAGCTGACAGGCCTGACCAGAGTTGCAGTACTGTTCTCTCCTCTACCTCTGGGCCCCCATTCTCTATCATCCCAGAGCCTCTTTCTCTCTCTCTAAAGGCTATTACAAATGAGTGTGACAGGATGGCAGAAAATGGCCTCATCACCACGCAGCAGTGGGGAGCGCGTATGATGGATGACAAGAAAGTTCTCCTCTAAACTCGGGGCTGTGACCTTGTTGGTGGTAATGTTACATGGATTCTGGACCTCTGCAGATAAAGAGGCCAAACTCATCAACGTAAACTCCCCACCAGTCAGCTCCACATCAGTAGCCCACAATCCCCCAATCCAAGGACATCCAGGACTCCAGTTCTAACACCAAAGACACAGTAAACCCTCCAATATTAGTATTAGCAATTCTTTGTGCACCATCATGGTGTGTGTGTGTGTGTGTGTGTGTGTGTGTGCGTGTGTGAGTGAGAGAGAGAGAGAGAGAGAGAGAGAGAGAGAGTCTGTACAGTAGTAAATGCATATAGTGCAGGTTTGTCATACACACTGTATTCCCTGCCTTAGCTTTCCTACCATAGTATTTCCTGCCTTAACAGAAATCATGAAGATGCAAAGATGAAGCAACTTCATTCATAAAGTGACTTCAATCAACTTCATAATTTCAAAGTACACATAAATTGTCAGTGAACCGACATTACAGTGAAGTAAAGTGGCCAAATAGGCATTGTCTAATTCATAATTCATCAGCTGCGAAATGCAGGAGGCTCCCAGTGGACACTAAAACCACAGGCAGCTGTCAGGAACTTTGTGAATGTTCCTGCAACTGTAGATAATTTGTTAAAGCCAATCACACATTTATAAAGAGATGACACTTAACTTGTATATATAAAGCATAGCCTACTGTACTACAAGGCTCAACTGTAGAAACACTCCAACTTGTGACCTAGGTATGGTAACTGTGATGCAGGTTTGAGTCTTTAGGTCAAGTTATGATCACCTAAACAAAATGATCTAGCTCCAACAAAACCCAGAGAAAATGCTGCTCTGTGCTATGGTGAATGTTTAAACCTGGCATTTCTCTGGAAGGTAAGATAAATTGCCCCAGGGATCCTGGAAGTGTATGTTGAATTAATTGAAGCAGAAATTTCAGAAGAGTTTACATAAATGTGAGCTCAGCAGTTCATTACTCTTTAATGCAACTGAGTTTATTGTTCAGATGCAAAGTAGAGCCATTTCTGTTTATTTCAGGGGTTTGTAGTACAGTAGCATGATAGTAATTCTCCATATGAACTGCATTACGGTCCTTAGAGGTGCATCCCATATCATAGAGAACGGGTGAAGGTTATACTGCAGTGGGCATGGTGAAGTAGCATGGTGAAGCATTAGACATGTTTGTTCATACACGGCATAATCTAGTGCCTTCATCACTAGATTATGCTCTTAGTCACTTGTTTTAGAGAGAAGATGCACTTGTGAGTTCTGGCAAGTAGTAGTACATTGGCTCTTCCTACGTTAAATGCAATTATTGTTAGTCGCTTTGGATAAAAGCGTCTGCTAAATGACTGTAATGTAACTTAAGGCCGTCTTCCAACCTCATTTGCTAGGCTTTCTTCAGCTATGCCTTTAGACTAGAGTTTTACTTCCTCTGTTATGGCCTCTGTTATGCATCCAAGGAGGTCTTAAAACAGATTATTTTGAGCTGAGGTGTGCAGGACAAGCTAAGGGTGTTTCCAGACTATGCAGAAATAAACATCTGGTAGATTGATTTCTTATTTGCCCATGCAGTCTTCTGGGGAGGGTACAGACTCCGCAGGAGTTAGTGTGTCCAGTCTTGTGGGGGAGTGTAGAGACTCAGCAGGACGTAGTGTGTCCAGTCTTCTGGGGGAGGTTAGAGAGGATAAGGACTCAGCAGGAGTTAGTGTGTTCAGTCTCTCTCCTTGTACGGCTGTTGCAGGTTCCGCTGTTCATTTATCGGGTTATTGGATTCAGAAAAAGCACTTTGAAACATTTCCTACTCTGATTAAGATTATTAATAGTGAATCATCCCTTTTCAATTTAATTAAAGACAGGACTGAAAAATTGGAGAATTCTGAAGGGATCCTTTATTTATGTAGATAGAATAGTTTACCAGGCCACTAGAATAAACAAAAACAGTATTTCTACAAGGCAGGAATTAACACTCAGTTTCTGACCTGACCTTCCTGCATAGGCTCCAGGTTCCATTGATTCCAGGTACATTTGAAAGATCTGGGCTGCGTTCAGATTCAGTGAACATAGCAAACATATGTGAATATTTCCAAACTATTTTGAACTTTTTTCAGTTAGCTTAGTGTTCACCGCAAATGTTTGCGGTTAACAAAAATAGACTGGACTAAGAGAAATGTAATTGTATTATTGAATGAATGAATTGAATAGCCTACCCTTTTAGTTCTAACTAACGTTAAATTAGGTTGCACTAGCAACCAAAATATCATCCAAAATATATCATCCAGAAAATCATCATTGATCACAGAAAGGCTCTCTATTAACCGTTCAAAGAAAACATGTTCGCCACAAACGTTCGCCTCTGTTCGCTGAATTTGAACGCAGCCCTGATCCACTGGCTCTCTAGAGGCAGGTAGTTGCCATTTGAAGAAAGGATATGGCAACCACAGTAGGCTCATCCGTGGTTCTTATTTAAGCAGTAACACAGGAAAGGGAGAGCCCATCTTGAGCACCGTAGCCAGCCGTGCCAATAACCACAACAATGACCTTGATAAAGTGATATGGCACAAGAACCTACTATATCATGAATATTGGCACGGTTAGGAGGTGTTGTTAGGCACGACGCGAAGCAGAGCATAACAGCACTGCACTGTTCAAACTTGGGCAGGTTCAAACTCTCCACTTTGTTTAGCCTACTCACTGCTGCCGCCCATGTTGGGGATGATGCATTACATCTTAAATGGTGTTGAGAGACTCGCGTTGAGGAATCTGATTAGTGGGAGAACGTTTACGCTATGGCAAATTTTAAACTTTAAAACATGTAAACAAAATATGTAAATAATGTAATGTAATGCATCATCCCCAACGTGGGCGGCAGCAGTGAGTAGGCTAAACAAAGCGGAGAGCGCCGAATCGCCGGTAGAAGAAGACAGTCGATGCGCTGTGGATATTAGACATTTAAGTGTACAAATTTGCCTTTTATTTGAAAGGTGGGGGACTACAAACTGTAGCGACCTCGGAGAAAAGGCTTTCATCTTTCCAACAATGTTTTTACTTTAGTGAGTAACAAAATGGTTTTATCTGTAGACTCGGACGCGCGGGCCAAGGAAGCGCATTTATAGGTAAATTGCATTGACCGTCACTTCACCGTGGTTCATTAAATTAACATTTATTTCATTCCGTGTTGCTCCAGTTCTTTTTCTCTTGATTGAGCACTGCACTGTTGTTGTTTTGTTTTGTTCTTGACATTGCAGCCATCCGCAATCCGAAATAGTTCTCCATTGTTTACCGTTGCTGTTGGCAACAGAACGGCAGTTGAAAATGTTTATGGAGTGATACCTTTGCGGTGATTTGCCCTTTGGTGTATCGTGGCCCGGCTCCAAATGTGTCCTGGCCAATCACAATGCACGGTCGGAACTAGCTCTTGTGTAATGTAGATTGTCATGCTCTCTTTCCGTCCTCCCTAACGCTGCACAAGAGCAGATGCCACCTAAATTATGTATCCTTGTTATATCATAGGTTAGAGACAATTATGTTCTGGTAGAATTGATTTGCTTGAATTAATCAGCACCCGAGGCTTGATGAACAGACTTTGTCAACATTTGAAGAGGAGCTCAGCTTGCATGCTTGGAGAGGAGGCAGGGGGAGGGGGGGGTGTAGTGCTGGATGATGAAACGGATGAAAGCTATAAAGATGTTCTGACCCAGTACAAAGGTATGACCTCCATTTCACACCATCTGGATTCCCCATTTGGAGAGACAGCGCCCATCGACCCTGGGGAGAGCTGGTGTGTGCCGTGGCACTCGGCTGATCATCTCCCTCTCATCCCAACCTCCCTGGGCGGATGGCCTCTGACACAATAACACAGGCCACCTGACTGGAGAAATTTAGTTATGATATTGGGGCCTCAGAAGGATCCAGGAGACATACATATGCTTTCTATTAGCTACTTCCTCTCATTCATTTATCTGATGATCTGAAAGCAGCAGATTGAAGTGATTTTGTTCTGTTCCGTAATCACGCAATCAACTGAAGAGTAGCATCATCCGGCAGGTCTATCATTCACACGGTACAGTCATATGGATGAAACAGTCTGGCTTTTCAAATCCCCCTGTCCAGATACACAGCATTATTCATGTACATACAGTACTGTATGGCTGTAAGCACTCTATCTATTTCTGTCCCCTTCTCTCCCTCTCTCTTTTATCTCCCTCTCTCTCCCTCTTTATCTTTTTTCTTTCTCTAACTTTCTTTCTCTCTCAACCTCTATCTCTCTCTTTCAAAGTCAAAGTCAGTTTTATTTGTCACATACTACATCATACAGGTACAATGAATAGTGAAATATTTTCTGTTAGCTAGAGTGTGCACACACTAAGCAATATAGAGAGGTAAAAAAAGTACAAAACGTATAAACGGAAACAATGCGTTATGTATCTACTGTAGCTACAATATACAGAGTACATGGAGGAATGGGATGCTGGGGGAGTAGTGAAGTGGTGCATTGGGTAACAGTGTAGATAGGAAGGAAGTATAAGTACTGTATATACATGTGCATCTTAGAATATAATGGAATATAGAATATCAAGGAAAAGTTCCTTCCTTATTTTCCGTAATTTAAATCAAAAAAGTGAAGCTTTCATTTTTGTTTCATTACACATAAAGTGAAATATTTCAATCCTTTTTTTGTTTTAATCTTGATGGTTACGGCTTACAACTCATGAAAATCTAAAATCCAGTATCTCAAAATATTATAATATTACATAAGACCAATCAAAAAAGGATTTATAATACAGAAATGTCAACCTTCTAAAAAGTATTTTAAGTTATGCAGTCAATACTTGGTCGGGGGTCTTTTTGCACAAATTACTGCATCAGCGCGGCGTGGCATGGAGGCAATCAGCCTGTGGCACTGCTGAGGTGTTATGGAAGCCCAGGTGGCTTTAATAGTGGCCTTCAGCTCATCTACATTGTTGGATCTGGTGTCTCTATTCTAATTTTTTGAGCTGCACCTGTATAAAACTTTATTTGTATAGCAACTTTCATACAAATAAATGCAGCTCAAAGTACTTTAAAACAGATAATTTACATGCACAGAGGGCTTCACATAAAAATAGACATAAAATGAACAAAAAGCAGGAAAAATAAGATGGAAGATAAAACAAAATAAAAGAAGATAAAGCTAAGAAATCAAGTAAAATACAAAGCACCAAAATCCCACAAATGTGTAGTGTCTCCCTATGTTCCCACAGGTTACGCAATAATACAATTAGCAAAGATTCCAAACCTATTAAAAAAGTACAATTCTACAACGGAAAGTTTGGATACTTGATTCTGATTGGCTAGCAGCTGTTGTAAAATACTCTGTAACCCACGGCTGCGACCGCATAACAATTAGTATTAATACTCCGTCAATCTCATTGACGAGGCCATTGATAAAATCAATCGGTAGGCTATGCTTTGCGTAGAAACCACTCGCAGCAACCTCGGCTTTTTTGTATCCTATTACAAAAACGCACTCATCAGTCCGACTCCAACACTTCCACACCCCTACCAGCAAAAACGAGTGCTCTGGAGAACTGTTTTAATAACTGCACCATAGCTGGAAATATTCAAATAAACGTGAACCACCCGAATTATGCTTTATGGTTTATGTGAACAAGGCCAACCCAAATAGGTGAGATAGCCTATGTTTCCTGGCAACCATTTAATTCAGAACTATAGCCTATCGCAGAAGATTTTGTAAAGTTTTTGCCGCGGCAGTAATTGCTAGGCACAAACGTAGGTCTTTTTCGTGGAAAACGCCGAAAAACGCAGTAGTGTAATCCAGGCCTTAGTGATTTCTCTCTCTCAACATTCACCATGTATCTATTTCTCTCACACACTTTTTCTTTCATACATATTCACACACACACACACACACACTGAAACCCCAAATTCCCCCCACAGGGATTATTAAAGTATATTATCTTATCTATCTTATCACACACACACATGCATGCACGGCACGCACACAAACACACACGCACACACACACACACACACACACACACTCACACAGCATCTAAACAACAACAAGGAAGACTAATAAACCTGGCATTAAAACAAGCATTTAAATCAAACAGGAGCCTTTTGGGAGTGTGCTGTGTTGCCCAGCCGGAACAGACAGCCCTGCTGTTAGAGCTGAGGCAGAAGTAACAGGGCATGAATACCCTGGCTACAGCATTCCTCTCTAAGGAGCATAAGGGCCAAAGCAAACTTTAATGTATTTAGATTCATATTAATGAAAAGGTTAAGATCCATAGACTGCTGGGCTGTCAAATATATATATATATATATATATGCTTCTTTGTTTGCTTTATAATTTGTGCTTTGTGTTACAGTATACTCATACTACTAAACTACTACAAAATACAATTCGACTATGTAAATTACATGACATGTACAGTACAACACACAGACACACATACACCACACACACATTAAATCTAAACAACAAAACACCCGATACAACTGATTTATTATTCAAACATGGATTATTCCATCATTATATTCATGTCAAACTAAAAAGACAAGGCAGGAGCAAGGACAAGGAGAGCCAGATCAGACGGTCCTGTTCTACTCTCTCCTGGCTCGCTGTTGACATCCTGCTGGGTAAACAAAAAATGGACCAAATAAATGTCAATTGAGGTCCATCTTTGTCAGAGCAGATCAATCTATGTCATAACCCCAATTTGTCATGGAGGAACCCACAACACATCCTGTCAATTCCCAGCGCACCAAGGGAGCAAGCTCACTCTCAAGCCGCAATTAAAATGAACACATTGGACATCAGCATTGCTTGGTCTCATCAGTGCTTGTTGTAATAATAGAGACATTAAGAAACAAGCATCTGGTGGTCTCAGAATGTCCCTCTCAACAAACCACCTGAATTGTGTCAACAACGACAGCATTCTAGTCTTATGCTGCGTTCCAGTGTCCTCGGATATATCGGATTTACCATGAGTCCGATGACGTTGCGTGACGTTTCAGGACAGGAAAAATGGCTGGTGCATCATTAGCATTGATACACCAGTCAAAATACATTAAGCTATTAATGTCATTGCACCACAAAATACATTATTAATGTCATTAATGTTACCTAATGAGTTTTTGCTGCTGTTCCTGGGTCCGCAAAAGCGGCAAAGAGTTGTGTGCCACTTGCTTTCTTTTATTATGAACAATGAGTGAGAAAATTTGCTTTTTTCTGGCGTCCATGTTTGTTGTTGTTTGTTGATGTTTCCGATGTTTCCGACCAAAAGCACTGGAACGCCACAGGCCGTCCTTCCGACCTTAAAGCCGGGTAGTAACGATATATCCGACGTTCACTGGAACGCACCATATCCTGGTACGACCATCCCGTTCTCTCGCGAGCTCACATTCTGTTTCACGAATGCAGAACGGTCTGGCCTTCTCCAGAGCGATTATGCCAAAATCCAGACCATACTGGGCCAATCAGGGACTGCATTTTAACTGCTGTCCCACCCCACAGTGGAAAGCAGCCCCTGATTGGTTCGTGTCCCTGCCGCTCGCTAAACAAACATGGCTGCTCCTGAAGCAACGAGTGGTAATGTTAACGTTAGAAGAATAAACGCAGCTATAAGTGCAGTTATTGCAGAAATAGACTTAATCACAACACTTAAACAAGAACAAGAGTATGCACTAGCGTAGTTTCTCAGTGGAAAATACATTTTTGCCGTTCTTCCGACTGGATTTGGCAAAAGTTTGCTGAACGCTGATTGGCTGAAAGTGTTTGTCTGTCAAGGCAAGTACCCCCGCCCACGTAATCGCTCTCTATGGGGTGAAGGCCAGACCGATATTGCGGAGCGAAGCAGTGAGCTCGCTAGATAGGGATGGTCATACCAGGCTAGTCTTATTATAGGAAGGAAGCTCATTTCACCCCTGACCTTTAGATCCTGACAGCAGTTGGTCTGGACAAAAATATAAAATAGTACCAGATTCTCTTACTATAAAACTCTCTCTCTCTGTACCTGAATGTTCAGTATATGAAAGCAGTTACTTATTATTGTGCAGTAAAGGTGCAGCTAAGTCCACATTTGTTCTATATCTCTGATTGAGTGCTCTGATACAAAGCTTTCAGGGGGCAAGGCTTCCTGGAGAGGAGAAGCCGATGCCAGTGGTCACGATGTGGGAAAAGGTAAGAACATTAAATGAGTACAGGTTTAAGAAAAATGGCAGCTGCCTTCATAGATAAGGTTACTGAAGTTATAGGAAAATGTGAGCAGATCAAAGCGAGGTCTGGCAAGTCTTTCTACTGAAGCTCTTTGCCTTTCTTTGAGTTGCTAATCTTATACTTTAATTTCATTTCAAGTGGTGAGAGCTTACCCACTGTGTTGGGTCTGGAGCTGGGGTAAAAACAAAACAAAAAAGCACACTTTTTTTTAAGCATACTCAATTCAATTTAACTTTATTGCAGACTCAGGGTCCAAATACATCACTAGAACCAACATACAATAGAATGAATAACATTAAAAAAAATAAAAAGATCATGGTTTGAAAGAGATTATTTTATTAGTCTATAAATCCATACACAATGATGCACCTAAATACATGTTAGACATGCTTTTAAATACTTAGTACTGTAGGTCCCTCAGGTCCTCTGGCAGTGAGATTGTAATGGTTCCTAGAGCCAGGACTAAGAGGCATGGGAAGACAGCCTTCAGGTCTTATACCCCTAGCTTTTGGAACACAATGCCAGAGGACCTGAGCTGGGAAATAAATGTATACATGAGATTTCTTCAAATGGCTTGTAAAGTATCAACACCTGCAGCCACATGAATGTTTGCACTAAGCATTGAAACCACAAAGAAAAAGTGTTTTATTCTCTACAACATGGAACCACAATTTCCTATTGAATGATCCTAAGGAAGATCCCTGCTGGTCTTCCCAGCCTGAGAAGTTTTGCTAGAAAACATGGTTTGATAATTTAAGATGTTGACTTATTTATGGTCTTCAGAGTGACTCAGGCTTTTAATTAGGACACAGTGGTACAGAATGCAGCTCATTACTGATTCTGGGCTGTGTAACAGAAATGCCCCAGGGAATGAACTGTTGTTTTAAAGGGGATTTCAAAGATGCTTCTTGTATGGTGGGCAGTCTCAAACTAAAATACAGAAAAGCGGGTCCGCGGTGCTGTAGCGGTCACTGGGCCCTCAAAGGTTTTTTGATCTCCTAACAAGGATTTAGCAAAACACACAATGCTGATTTTCACACTTAATTAGGCTTGGGCTTTAGGTGCTGTGCTCCCTGGATTCCTTGGCTTTTTAGTAATATTGTCACACAGGTTTTGACTGAGGGCTTGTGGCATTTGAGGACATGGCGGCTTATAATTCCTGTTCTTGCTGAAAGTACTAATGGTGGATCACAGTTGACAGACCCCTGAGAGTCATGAGAGTACCCTCAGATGAAATGTTCCAGGGTCTTTCTTGAGAGTACCCTCAGATGAAATGTTCCAGGGTCTTTCTTGAGAGTACCCTCAGATGAAATGTTCCAGGGTCCTTTCTGAGAGTACTGTACCCTCAGATGAAACATTCCTGGATTCCTTCTCTAGGTTTTGATGAGAGACATTTTGATACCTCTTCTTTGTTTCAGCCTAATGTCCTTGATAGAAGATTAATCCAGTGGCCATTTTGCTGGAGTTGTTCAAGAGTAAATTATGACACAAATTAAGAAATCAATAATAGGCATGTGTTCAGCCCCAGATATCAAGAGTTCAGAGAGGAAGTGAGGAACCTGTTTAAGTGAAAGCAGTTACTGTATCAAAGGATTACATGTTTGACATGACTCTTTCTGAACAGTCCATTCATTGACTACTTTATGGCAACAAGTTGCTGTAGCATGGGTTTATCCTGACTGACATGAGCCTACCCTGGATTTGGTGTGTGTGTGTGTGTGTGTGTGTGTGTGTGTGTGTGTGTGTGTGTGTGTGTGTGTGTGTGTGTGTGCCTGAATGCATGTGTGTGTGTTTTGTGGTAACACGTTATAATAAGTGCACACTATAAAGCATTTATAAATACTTAATTAATCATTTATAAAGCATTATTCATTCATTATTACACATTAGTCAGCAATTTATTAACACATTTATAATATATATAATATTTTATTAATAAGCTAATGTAAAATGTGTTTATTCACTGTTTTTTCATACCATTTGTAAATTACGTATCATATCAATTACAAACAGGTTTTTCATGAGTTGTTAATGGTTCAGGTTGTTTATAACATGTAAGTAAACTATCTATGCTTTACACAGCATTTACTAATGAGATATTAAGGCTGGCAATGCAATGAGATATTAAGGCTGGCAATGTGATTGATTTCTGATCTGCAGTGTATTTGTGGATTTATTGCACAGGGGTGGTTTTGAATCCTGGTCTACTGCAGTGCAAGCACCTGTCTAAACCATTAGGCCACCGAAAACAGTGACACAACTTGACTTTCTTTAGTGCCTTTATACAATCCAACTGGTTGCGCAATATCGGAAGCAGGCTTGAATTTTGTATTTAGACCATTGGCACACGCTTCTTAAATCAGACATTTTAATCAGTAGCCCAGTGCATATCATTTTGATATCTTAATGTAATATATTAAAATTTATGAAACAATTGTCGGTATACTAGGGAGCTAGTACAATCCTAGTACAATCCTAGTACAATCGTAGAACACATATTTTATGGATTAATTTGGCAGGCATTATACAGTATTATGACAGGTTTATAACAGTCAAATTGTAGAACTATAAAAAAATAAAAATAATAGGACCCCCCCCCTCAATATATTTTGGAATTTAGTGGTCCCCTTGCAGCAAGCTTCCTCTGGCAACACCTGGCTGTGAACATCTGGGCTGTAAGACTATAGCTTCTCCCTGGTCAGTCACACAAGCAGTCCTGTTATCTGAGCCCAGCTGTGAGGGCAGGAGTGATGGTCAGTCGGATTTGGCCTGCTGAAGGTAATGAAAGGGCTTTGTGGGGTTGGCCTGGTCTCTGTGCTTCTAAATCTACAAAGCACACAGCAATGAGTGGATGTACCCTCATCCACTAGAACGTCCTGCTTCCACTATCAGCAACTTTATTACTGTAAGTCGCTGTATCACACCTACACACACGTGCAAATATCCATCACTGCGGTCTTAAATGGGATGCTATTCAAGGCTTTGTGTTGTGCTATCACCAAGAAGGCTGAAGCTGGGTTGATAGCCTTCACTGCTATAAGCTGACAAATGCCTCTTTTTTTGTCACATCAATAAATCAGTAAAAACACATTTTGGGAGATCCATGACCTTGTTAACTGTCAGTCTTTATGTGGAGTTTCTGATTGAATTAAGATTATCCCCAGGGATGTTTCTCTCTGGTCAATACCAGGAACTTCTAAATGGCATGAATTTACAATAGCACTTTGGAGAGCTAAGTGATATCAGATGAGATTTTACTACTGTCACAGAGAACAGAGAGAGCAGTCTGTCGCCAGCATAGACATACACAAAACAGTCAGATCAACATCTTGTATTCCCCATGTTTAGAAACAACGTCTGATAGCCTGGATGGTTTTAGATGAGACACTTCTCTTACCAAGGGTGTGGCTCAAGTCCCTGGTGTGACAGCCTTGAACTGAACCTGCAGTAATGGTGAATGGGTGAGACTTTTCACAGGACGAGGCTCTGACACGGCAGGCATGGGCCCTGCTATTGATTCGCCCCTTCATGCTGTCAACAACGAGTCAGTTCTAATCAGTCTGACAACACCAAGTTTCCAGAAGTGTCAGCTTGAATTCTGCAGTCATTCAAATACTTTCTGTTGCCATTTTAAATAGCCAATTCACTCATATACTGTACAGCCAGGTTGTTTGGACTGTACTGTAACAAAATAAAATAAGCATTTACTTGGTAAGTATTTAA
Source organism: Borostomias antarcticus (assembly GCF_949987555.1). Taxonomy (NCBI): domain Eukaryota; kingdom Metazoa; phylum Chordata; class Actinopteri; order Stomiiformes; family Stomiidae; genus Borostomias; species Borostomias antarcticus. Next base: position 33,193,271 of record NC_140234.1, on the reverse strand, counting down.
TTTACCCAGTAATCGTAATTGCACCGTACTAACAGTATGAATTACCTGATACGATTATTTTAGATCAATCCACCATTTAACCAATTTTATACCAAAAGAAGTGTAGTCAGTGTATATACACACACACTCACATGCACATTACACTCTGCTCCTTCACTGTATATACACTCACTCTGCTCACTCACTCTATATACACTCACTACTCACTCATTGCATATACACTGGCTGAACTACTTTTGATTTATTGTTCTTTTTTTAGCTTGTCCTTTTTTGCACTAGTATTTTGTACTCCCCTTTGCACTGCCCTGTCTCATCCTGCACTCTGTCCAATGTTGTCTCCATGTTATGCACCACGACTGAAAGCAAATTCCTAGTACGTTGAAAAACTGCATGTCAATAAAATGAATTTTGATTCTGATTTGTCAGTGATGAGATATTATATAAGTAAGCACCATCATACACAAATCATGTAACCACGTAACTTCCCATACTATGGTAAATGGATTGCACTTATATAGCGCTTTTATCCAAAGCCCTTTACAATGGCCTCTCATTCACACACACCAATGGTGGCAGCTGCCATGCAAGGTGCTAGCCTGCTCATTGAGAGCAATTTGGGGTCTTGCTCAAGGACTCTTCAACATGTCAGGAGAAGCCGAGATTTCAACCGCCGACCCTACGATCACTGGACGACTCGCTCTACTGTATCTCCTGAGCCACAGCCGCCCACGATTCTAGTGGGGACAGCTACAGCTACTACAGGTTAAAGCTCATTATTGTTTGTTCAGCAGGGCATATGGATTAAAACCTCACTTTAACATTTTAATCAAACAGAACAGTCCTTCAGCTCAGAAATTCATTAAATCCCAGCTTTGTTGGTCATGATGAGAATATTGACATAGATCTTTTATTCATCACCATTGAGAAGTTCCGTTATGAGATAATGGCACCAACGATGGCAATGAGTTTAATAATATCCAATTATAATTTTCATCTGGACCTTATTTTTAAGGTCGGCATTGAAACATCCTCAACATGGCACCTATAAAGACAGCTAATAAGTGAGGATCTTCCATGTTTCCATGCTGATGATCAAACTGAATTGCAATCGTAAAATAATTCTCATCAAAGAGATTTAGATAACGGGTATATTTTTTCCATTCATCACTGAAACATTGAGAGTGTGGTATGACGTTTTATGATTTTGCTACTAAACTCTTAAAGCCTGTTGTTCAGTATGCACATGGTTTGCAATTAATGTGTCACTGTAGCAGACCGTGATCCTCCGTGGCATGACGGATCACTCTTAACTGTGGTACATTCACAAATGAGGGTCTTCCAGTAACAGGAAATGGGACCACTGTTTTCGCTCTTGTGCTTTCTTCCATCAGTAAAAGGAAAGATAAAGCCTACTCTAAGTCCCACAACTGCATCTGGCAAAATAAATCTCATTAATGTCAGTGGGATCAATCAAGAGAACAAGGCATGACAACATGCTTTACCATCTTGTATCATTACAATGCAGCCAGAGCTTTGGAGAGGGAGAGATAGAGAGAGATGGGGCGAGGGAGAAGGAGAGATAGAGGGAGAGATGGAAAGAGAAAGAAAGAGGGAGGGAGGGAGCGAGACAGACAGACCACCACAGGTTATACATTAGCATTGCTCTTGGCAGCATTCACAAAATGACAGGCACTAAATATGTTTACCAGGTCAGTCACCTGCCGAGTACTCAATCCATTTGATTACACATGACAACTGTAACATATTGCAGTCCCATCAGGGGGGGTTTAAGTGATTAGACTGAAGATGGTCTGTGGTTTTGTTCCTCCAGCGGTGCTTAATCGCCCAGCAATGTGAGTTTTTCATAACAGATTTTACATTCTACATTCTACAAAAAGCCCCATAAGGTTACTGAAGGAGGTATGTTAAGGTCACCATACAATGCTGCTAAATCATTGGTAGCTGGTAAAATCAATGGACTTTATAGTTGTTACTAGCATACAGGGATAGCGCTGTATGAAATACTAGCAGGTGTTCCTCAGATTAATACTAATGTTCCTCATACTAAACAGAATGGAGCCCACAGAACAACGGTCTGTCCTCCAACCCAACCAATCATGAGTGCCCTTCACCCCGCAGACCCCAAACAATGTTAGCCACCACGCCCCCCCCAGAGCAAGCCGCGTTTCAATTTGTTTCAATTAGTTTTGCAATGTCATTAAGGAACACACTGAGAGGCACTCCCACCGATTGAAGTGAGCCTGTCTGGGTTTGGATGCAGAATGAAAGGCGAAACACTCTAATATAGATAATGAAATTGGACCTCTTTAATTTGGGGAGTTATCTCAGGGGAAATTGACACATAAATCATGTGTGGAAAAGACGGCAGAGACAGATATTCATGCTCGCTGTTCAGATACAGTAAACGACAAGATCAAACTATCCATTTTGCTCTCTGACTGCATGCACATGCATCACCCACATCAAGATATTTCCCAACCAGGCCAGGTCAAGCCTGGCTTATGTGTGTTGGCTGGCTTGTTTCTGTGCGGGACTGGTAGGATGGTAATGTTTGATAAATAAAGATAGGTCTTGTCACCTGGACACATCAGTTCCAATGCTTCCAATGCTTATCCAGCACAATAAGAGCCAGTAAGCTCATGGGCTCACAACAACTAGCAGCAGCTTCCATAACATTAATGGTAGCGGTCAGTGGCTAAAGCAGTTACACTGATGATAACATAAAGTCATCCCCACCAGGAACCCCGGTCTCCTGGGTGGGAGTCCAATGCTCTCACCACTACTCTACTTGTGCAGTGGAGATCGGCGGGTGGGTTTTGGTGTCCTTCTTCCAGTCCCTAGTGTGGGTTGGGGTTAGAATATGGGTTGGGGTTGGGACAGGATCTGATCTATAAGGCAAGGGGTAAAGCTTGGAGTGAAAGGATGAACATGTGGAGGTTTGGGGTATAGTCCCATAAAGTCATCCCCACCGGGTCTTCAACCCCAGTCTCCAGGGTGGGAGTCCAATGCTCTCACCACTACTCTACTTGCTCAGTGGAGATCGGCGGGTTGATTTTGGTGTCCTTCTTGATTTTGGTGTGCTGGGACTACTGCCTCTTGTGGTGCCAACAGAGAAATGCAGGCCAACATTGTCCGCAGTAACGGAGGGAGGGAGTGAAAGCCGGAAGAACGCTATACTAGGTGCGCTGGCTTACAGCCACGCACAAAAAAGCATCAATACATTAAGCTCATTTCTCCATCACCACCTAAAGCTGTGCCAGTCAACAGTCAGTCTAATCACTGAAAATAAACCACATAGGCATAGAGCGACTGGTGCATCACACCCTTTACAAAAATTAATTACTATAGGATTTGAAGTGTCCTACTCCTATTGTAATGAGGACTGTCTGTCTATAATGCAGTAGCGTACCGTGGGGTCTTGCACAGGGTCTTCTCCGACATTGTTATTACTCCCCCCACCCCGTACACACACACGCAGATAGGGAGAGAAACTACGCACGTAGGGGTCAGTGGAGTCTGGTGGGTCCTAGAACCGGGTAAGCCAGGACCAATGAAGCGCAGCGCGCACGATTTTTTGAGGGGTGCGCTTTCAAAGCATGCCCTGATGGGTTTCACAACACCAGAAGGGCGCTGAGCATTGGCATTTATATGTAAAAACATACAGGAAAACTATAGTAGCCTAGGCTACTGATGTTTTTTTTAAACACATCAACAAAGGCCAATAATTTGAGAGCGAGCGAATAAGAGGGCAATATTTAGGCCGAAACAACCAAGCTTTTAGGGACACACTAAATAAACTACAGAGCCATTATGACAACAATGGCCAAGCACCACGAAGAGAATGACAGGACGATAAAATACACTCCCTTAGGGCAATGCACTCAATAGCCTACTCCCCTACTTCAATAATCAGTGTTTAGGCTACTAGCCTACTAGGCTCCAGGTCTTGATTTGGTCTTGATTTGATTTGGTCTTGACTTCCGTAAGCTAGAATCATTTTACCTGGCCTACAATGTTAAGTGAATAACGAGCTAGTAAGACCGGTGTCAGCGGACCGTAACGTGGACTGTATTTTCATGAGGACTGTAGGGGGCGACGGAGCACTACCAAAATGCTAAACACGGATGAAAATGAAGCGATATGGCAGAATACAAGACGCATTTAAGTCAAAAACAGTCTGAAAGTCGATTTCAGGCTTCCCCTTATGGTGTCAGAACGATGGCTTATGATCAAGTTTTCAAATCAAGTTTTATTTGGATTTGTATGGGTAAGCCAGGATTACCCTGGTTTATAGGAGCAATCGCCACTGGTAGGGGTACCAATAATTTGCAACACTATCAAAATGTAAACAACTATAATTCCGAACCAAAACGAAGTCCATTAGGCTACGACAACTCTTGCTCAAACACCACAACGCCTTATCAAACTGAAATAGCCCTGCCAGTGCTAACCATCTCTGGGCTACTGTATTTAACATAATAACATTGCATTCATAAGCCATCGTTCTGACTGTCTGACACCATAAGGGGAAGCTTGTCAACGACATGCGACAACAGGTCCTTATCTCTCACATAGCAGCAAATTCACACACATTGCCAACATGATCAATCTGAAATGCATACGGTTGCGTGTCCACCGACAAGCTGTATTTTAGGGCCCTATAGGGATGAGAAAATAACTTACCTGATATAAAATGGGCACCGCAAAGGCGGGCATTTCTGATTATGTCCTCAGTCCAGTCCGTAGGCTACGCTTAATGGCTTGTAGCCACAGGTGACTCCAGTTCTGAAAAGGCCGGTTTCCACTTGAAACGAATAAAGTTTGTCACTAGAGCGCCGATTTGTAGCCTACACCCGTAGACGCAACAGCCAGACATATTGATGGTATATAAAATACTAGTCTTTGCACTAAAATACGTCTCGCTCTGAACTCGTCTGTCTCCCCCTGCTTCTGTTTAGCTGGGTCTATAATGAACAAATATGACCCACACTCTATTTTAACAAATGCTGGGTTTTGAAGCCTCGGCGCTACCAATAAATAACTTATTTAGACGCGTTCTGTCCAAGTGAAATTATTTACACTTCTTCTGTGGTGGTGGCGGTGCTTTGAAGCTTCAACCCAGCATTTGTTAAAATAGACCATTTTGCTTAGGTAAGTGAAGTTTCATGTTTACTACATCTGACACTTGTAGGCTAAATATGAGCGCCTCTCCTAACTAGGCCGACACAGATTTATTTTGACGGAAAAGTGAATGGACCAGCAAAGGACTGTTGTCTGACATGAGCGAGCAGAATGCGACAACGGGACTGAGAAGGGCTACATTTCAACCAGACATTCCAGTGAAACAAGGTAGTTAAAATAACTTACCTGATATAAAATGGGCCCGCAAATGCGGGCATTTCTGATGATGTCCTCAGTCCAGTCCGTACGCTTAATAATGGCGATTTCTTCTGTCTTCCTCTGCTACTGTTTCTAGAATGCGCGCGCATAGGCTACTTGTGCTGACTAGGCTGTAAAAGGGTCTATAATTAACAAATATGACCCACGCTCGTTACATAACTTCTACAACATCCAGTGACAAAATATGTCATGGTACCTTGGTATGTCCACACCAAGGATTGAACTCACAACCTTCGCGGTAACCGCAGACCTGGGAATTCTGTGGCGTCTTTTTGTTTTGATGTTCTGGGACCACTGCCTCTTGTGGTAGCAACAATGGAACTGCAGGTCAACAACAAGACGGAAAGAGGAAGGGAGCGACAAATAGGATTCCCTCTTCTTGGTGTGTCGGCTTACAGCCGAAAACCTTTGTTGTTGTTGTTGTGAGTATTAAAGAGAAGAAATAGAGTACCAGAAATGTACCACACCCAGTCTCCAAACCAACAATGCTGCATTCTGTCTGTTCCAACAGCAGCCCAAGCTCCCCCAACGTCTGCATAGCCTCATCCCAGTGATTACAGTATATTTCTGAGGAGTATTTGAATGACTGTGGATGCTGGAGGTGTATTTGAATAACAGACGGTGGCGGAGGTGTAACTGCGGGAACACGGCTAGGAATATGATGAGGCATATTTAACACAGCACTTGCTGCTATCAGCACTAAGCTAGATTCGTGATTATCCTCACTGAGAGGTGCTATTCACTGTTTCTCATTCTGTAGCTCCCCCTGCCATAAAGTGGCAGACAGGGAAGATTGCTTTAATGACATCAGGGGTAGTTTGATTTGCTTCTGGGGTGTTGGGCATGCATGTTCTCTGAGGACTGCGTTAAGGGAGAGAGTTGCCTAGTGAGACCATCCGGATCTTGTGAGCTCACATTGTTTGTCTCACAAATCAGTTTTTATACTCTCCATAGAGGTCCGTTTGTGCCAGATCGGAAGAAGATTTAGCCAATCAGTGTTCTAAGAGGAAATACAGCTATAGTACACTAGGCAGATTTAGGTGTGACTAGCAAGGAGTGGTTGAAGTTAGCGCGTGATAGTGATGATCTTATGATCTACTATATTTACATATACTGTATGTTGCTGGTTTTAGATTATAATCAAGTTATTTATTAAGACATCTGTGATGAGGATTATTTAATCTTCAGCATCAATATGATAATACAGTAGGATGAACGAAGATCACAATCTTAAGAGCAGGTGTTGGTGCAAGGTCACAGCCACAGCCACCTTTCTGGCTAAGGCAACGATTCAGTCCAAAAGCCACCATCATAATCTTCAACATAGTGGTTACGGATTATTATGTATAATAATCATAATAATAACAATAATAATAATAATAATAATAATAATAATAGTATCATAGTCATAATCATAATCATGCATTTTAATTCAGAATGTTAAACCATTTATGTGGTTTAACATTCTGTTTTTCACTTCATCAGATTGATCACAAAGTATTCTCTCAGTGAGAGTCAAAGTATTTTTTGGAGTGAATGTGCTTTCCCCTAATTACAAATATTCAGGCTACTGTTCTTTGTAGAAACAACTAACACTGACTTTGATTGTGGTACTACAGTGCATTTATAAGCAACATTTGTCTGCGGAGAAGCATGTTTACAGTCCACCAGTCACTTCTGAACAAACACTCATGAAAAGAAAACGTCTCATTCAAGCTCACTCTCGTTTCACTGCCTGCCTAGTGAATTTTAAAGTAGGTTATTGTTTACCAAGCAAGCAATTCACTAGAAAAAAGACATTTTGCCATGGTAAGCTGCATTTTGCTGTGCATGATGTCACTCAAATACCAGGCCTTTTTAATAGCAAAAGCATGTCATAGCTTCACTTGATTAATCTTAATTAGCTGACACCACCAAAGCAACAACATGAAAGCATTCAGTAAAAGTAAAAGTAAAAAAAAAAGAAGCTTAATAACATATATTGCCCGGCTTTCCTGCAGCAAAATAAATTGTCAAAAGTAGAGAGAATTTGGTCTCAACCATGAGAGCTGGGTAAACACAAGGTCATTTCTAAAACCAAATCAACTGATTACATACTTTAATTAGCACAGCTTTCTTCATCTGTGCCTATGCCATGAAGGACATCAGAACACTTCTTCTTTACACATTAGGGACTAAATTCATCAAAACAGAGTGTTGCCCCTGTTGGCAGCAGCGCACTAGTCCAGCTCAGAGTAATCTTTAAAAATCCACAACAATTATTCTCTCAGGAAAATAACTAGTGAGTGAGCTTCTAAGAGGGAGGGAGGAGGACAGACCTCCATGTGACCATACACCATCAACTCCTATAGGAGGACTCACCTCCATGTGACCATACACCATCAACTCCTATAGGAGCACTCACCTCCATGTGACAATACACCATCAACTCCTATAGGAGGACTCACCTCCATGTGACCATACTGTTCACCATCAATTCATATAGGAGGACACACCTCCATGTGACCATACACCATCAACTCCTACAGGAGGGCTCACCTCCATGTGACCATACACCATCAACTCCTACAGGAGGGCTCACCTCCATGTGACCATACACCATCAACTCCTACAGGAGGGCACACCTCCATGTGACCATACACCATCAACTCCTACAGGAGGGCACACCTCCATGTGACCATACACCATCAACTCCTACAGGAGGGCACACCTCCATGTGACCATACACCATCAACTCCTACAGGAGGGCACACCTCCATGTGACCATACACCATCAACGCCTATAGGAGGGCACACCTCCATGTGACCATACACCATCAACTCCTACAGGAGGGCACACCTCCATGTGACCATACACCATCAACTCCTACAGGAGGGCACACCTCCATGTGACCATACACCATCAACTCCTACAGGAGGGCACACCTCCATGTGACCATACACCATCAACTCCTACAGGAGGGCACACCTCCATGTGACCATACACCATCAACGCCTATAGGAGGGCACACCTCCATGTGACCATACACCATCAACGCCTATAGGAGGGCACACCTCCATGTGACCATACACCATCAACTCCTATAGGAGGACACACCTCCATGTGACCATACACCATCAATTCCTATAGGAGGACACACCTCTATGTGACCATACACCATCAACTCCTATAGGAGGACACACCTCCATGTGACCATACACCATCAACTCCTATAGGAGGACACACCTCCATGTGAACATACATCATCTACTCATCAAATCAATCAATCAAAGCTTTATTTCTATAGCGCATTTCATACCCAGAGCCAACACAATGTGCTTTACAGAGAACAAGGGAGGTGAGCATACGACCCACCCATACATATTCCAGAGGGAAGCAAAAAAACACTATCACCCGGGGGGCAGAAAAATGAGCTGTAAAAATTCTTCCCTGACCCTTCTCAACAAGGCGATCAAGCAAGCTCCTGGAGTATGTTTGTCTACCGGCTAAGAACATTTATAAAGCAATAAATTACATTCAATTACATTTTCAGAGTAAGAGAGGCTAAAAACATCATAGGAGAGATATGGCAAACACTGGTGTATGTCTGTGTGTGCGTGAATGTGCCTGGGCCCAGATAGAGGCAGGGGTAGGGGTAGGGAGGGGGTAGGAAAAGGATACGGACCCTGGTTAGGGTGAGCGGAAGGGGATCTGAGCCCAGGACTGGTGTATGTCTGTGTGTGTGTGATTGTGCCTGGGTCCAGGTAGAGGCGTGTCCTCATACAGGAAGACACACATCCATGTGACCATACACCATCAACTCCTATAGGAGGACTCAACTCCATGTGACCATACACCATCAACTCCTACAGTATATTAAGTATTCTTCTGTATGTTATGAGTTTGTATATGGCCTGTATTATTCTGTGGGATGAATAGTTGCTTTGAATGAATAGATGTTTGATGTTACAGTGGCACGTTGCTCAGGAGGTAAAGTGGCCCGCTTGGGATCGGAAGACATTGAACCCCAAACTGCTCACGAGCGCCATGGTGGCGCAGTACCTAGTACTATCACCTCACAGCAAGAAGATCTCCCAGGCCTTTCTGTGCAACATTTGCATGTTCTCCCCGTGTTCACAAGGGTTTTCTCCGAAGACTTCCATTACAAAAAACACGGAGCATAACAGACGCTCTTCAGTCCTGTCCCTGACCTGGACTGAGCACTTGGACTTGGTCCTTGGGCGCCACTGACGAGGCTGCCCACTGCTCCTGCCTGCCCCTGGAGGAGGACAGCTTGGAGGGGAAAATGCAGTGGACAAATTTAATCAGTGACCACTTCAGCTTGTGTGTGTGTGTGTGTGTGTGTGTGTGTGTGTGTGTGTGTGTGTGTGTGTGTGTGTGTGTGTGTGTGTTCTGTGTCGCTGCCCATTGCACGTGTGCTGCGTGTGTCACAAAGCTGTATGATTAGTAATAAACGATTTTAAAACTCTCCATGTTTGTTTTTGTTAGTTTTGTTTATGAATCAGAGAGTGCATTCTGACTTACAGTATTGACTGATGATAAGATAAAAGGGTTGGGACTTTAGCTAACACCACAACAACAGAATAATGAGTTCCCACTATGTTGAGTGCTGCATTGAATACACTGCCGGGTGCTGTTTCTTTAGATTGTTCATGGGTAGAGTCATCTGGATCTGGTTGAAACAAAACACATTCAGTTATTTTTATTTTATCTCAGCCATTGTGTCAGGCATTCGTGTGGAGACGGGTATACTGTGTGAGCACAGGGCTCAGAGAAATGTGTGGAGGAGTACTTGAGAAATAAGTGCCATTCTTCATCCTCTGACAGAGTGCTCTTGTTTACTCATAGGAGCCTCACAGAAAATCTCTTCAGGCGAAGCTGTAACATTACTGTCAAGGTTTGGTTAGTCAGTTTGTTATCTACACAGTTTCAACTGTACTTCCCACTATTCTTGTTCCACTTGTGTGGGTAGACAATGTAATATAGGGTATACAATAGATTATACAGGGTATACAGTGGACTACAGGGTGTACTGTACATTATATAGGTTATACAGTACATTGTACAGGGTATACAATGCAGTGACAAAGGTTGATTTCTGCTCCAAACATCCAAACAAGAATGTGTTCCTCTCCATATGTCAGACAAAATAACAGATTAGATATGGAAAGTGATGGATGTTTTTCCGATCTTCACTGGTTTATTGTGTAGTGGAAAACAAACTCCGCTTGCCCCCTGACATGGAACTCTGTGGTTTGACACTCATGCTCGTCAATGCCTTGTCAATGGAGATGACCTCTCTATGTACTGTATGTAAACCCATCAGTCTACACTGCCTTTCATCTGGGCAAGTGGGTAGAGCAATAATGTGTTGATGCTGTCATGCAGAAACGATTTAAAGCAACTAAACCTCAGCCCAGTGGGTAATAGGGTGTCTGGGTGAGTAGATCACCAACGCTCTCTGGAGTACAGTACGCCACAACGACGCCGACTGCTGTCAGGTCTGCAGGCAGGAATCCCAACCAGAGTTACAGTAAATCTTTGGATGCCAAACTATGACTTTGGCCATGGAAATTACAATGTACATTTACAGCATACCTTCATTCAATATAAACGTATCAATCAAGAATTGTGGCATCCTCCACTAAAGTGATAGTGTCCTTCATCTTGTGAATGCCGGTAGACTGTGTAAATATCCATACCGTATTACTGTATTGGTGGGGACTCTCTGGTTCTAGAAAGCGAGGCCTGTGCCTACACTGGTTAATGGCTGTGATTGAGCTATTTACGACTACAGAGGAATGCGCCTGACAGTGAGGCATGGCTGAACACATTACTCTGAACAGACCGTTGAGACGCCTTTTGAATTGCGATGCCTCTTTCTATAGTGGCGAGGTTAAAAGGCTCACTTCTCAGAGAGACACCATCACTCTCCTCCTTGCTCTTTTTGATATACCGGTCCACAGAACAAAGACACTGTCAGCAATGTTAGTAGAGCCCCTGCAGACAGTCAACTAGAGCTAGAGCAGAAATGTACTCTGACAGTAGCCATCCCAGAGGGGTGAACGGAGAGTTCCTCTAACCCTAGTGGGTGTCTTCCTGTATGATAGAATGCCTCTGACTCATGGCAATCACAATCATTTTGCAGAGCTACTGAGAGGTTTCTACCAGGGTGTTGATGGTGGTGAGGAGTGCCTCTATCCTGCACAAGCACCTTTTCAAGAGCACTAGATACTGCTTAATGCAGAGTACAGCTTTCAGCAAGCTTAGTGCACCACTCAAAATCAATCAAATAAATGCATTTGCTCCAGGTCTCTGGTCTATATTGATCATGGTCATCTTCCTCGTCTTGCTCTGTCAATAAAAGCAAACCGAAAACATATCTTCTGGCAAAATAAACAAGTGTCTCCAAACTTGCTTTAAGCTTCTTCTCTGTTTTCAGATCTAAATTTTCCGGTACTCACTTGGGCTCCTTTTACGTTGTTTTCTCTCCTCTGTGATTGGTTTGCAGCTGTGCACTGTTGCCCGATGACCATGATGGTGACACAAAGCTTCTGTCTTCAATAGACAACAAAGGTGACATGTGACTAAATTATATTTGACATCGCATTAGTTCCATCAATGTAGGTAATGGCACCATTGCAGGGAGAGGAGGGGTAGGTAGTCCACCACTGTTACCAACATGACTGATGGAGTCTGCCAGTCCGTTTCTATGTCTCAGTGTCTCATATGTCCATTTCTGATTGGTCTCACTTGTCAAAAAGTAAGGAGCATGTGCACAATTTATCTATTGGGATTTTTTCCAGGACACAAATGTGATATCATTTTTACTAGAACTCAAGTGTAGCACTAAGGTGCTTTTGTACTTTTCAAACAGCTGCAGACATGCTATCCTTTAGTGTACACAGTATTTTTTCCAGGTGAATGTAAGAATGTATTGATAGAGAGTTATGTACACGCGCGGGGTGTCTGGGGTGGACGTTAAATTATGCCATCACCTGCTGCTGTCACTAATTATGTACTGTAGACTGGTCATTGTTCCTAACCCTTCTGTGGAGACATCTGTTGAAGATCCCAGTTGGCTGTGGTAGATGAAAAGTTTCATCTTACTATCATCGTTCCTGACATCCACCACCTACAGCACATAATAAATGGTGGTATATCTCCTACTCTATATTTCTACATGTAAATGACATGTGTACCATAAGTAAAGTAGAACGGGTGTTAGGGTTTGGTGGTGATGGTGATACAGCAGGACACAAAGGCAGAACAGAGTAAGTCGATGCACGTTGAAGGTTTAATCCAAAAAAAGGTCAAACACAAACTGGAACACAGGGAGCAACGCACTAACATGAAACACTGGACAGAGAATAAAGTAAACAGGAGGGCACATATACTCTGGTAGAACAATCAGGGAACGACACATAGCTCAGGAGGTAGAGCGGACGATTGCAAGGTCCCCGGTTTAATCCCAGCTTCCGAAGTGTCCTTGAGCAAGACACTGAACCCCAAAAATTGGCTGCTATGTAGTACTGTCTCCTCACAGCAAGAAGGTGTCTGGGCCTTTCTGTGTAGTTTAATGTTTCGAAAGGTGTGACACATGACACACTCAAATGCCTCCCCCACATGGCAAACATTTGTAATACACACATATTACTTACTCTAAACAAGAGACACAGAACAGTCCCTGGTCTGTGAGCCAAATTTCACAACTTTTAACTGAAAGCAGCGACCGACAACAATTCAGTTGTCTGCCATTGACTTCCACGGCAGCATAATTCTCTGTCTGTAGGCTACACTCGCGGCTCACATTCTCTACGCTACGATCGGCTTCCATCATATTCTAAGTCATCTTCTATATCCTCAAAATCTGATAACTATTCAGCCATATTGCACACAATATTCCAGGCACCAACAAGCCGATCGTAGCGTAGAGAATGTGAGCCGCGAGTGTAGCCTACAGACGGAGAATAGCCAGTCTGCGCGCTGTTGGAGCAAGTGGGGAAGCTTTATTTCATTTCTAAAGACGTTTCTAAAGATCATATTATAGAGGCATGTGAAAACCACAACAAGCCCTCGCTCTATAGAAGCACAACTAGCGATTCATAAAAATAGATTGATGAAAACAACCGTTTCACGGCAGAAAATAATTTTTTTAGAAGCTGCATTCTCGGTGCCCCGTCCACTGCCATTACATGGATATACTTGGCTCGCGCTGGATTTTAAATTTCTTCTACAGGCCTCCGAATTACACCAAAGTTATCTCGGTGAGGCAAACGTCTTATAATATGCCGTAAACAAGGTCCAGGTTGTCAAAAAAGAGCCTTCTCCTTTAAGCACCTATTGTTTTTTGTGCATGGCTGTAAGCCAGCGCACCTAGGAAAGCGTTTGTCCGGTTGTCACTCCCTCCCTCCCTCCCTCCCTCCCTCCCTCCCTCCCTCCCTCCGATCAATGCATTTCTCTGAGGCAGTAGAATTCCGCTTGCATGGCACGCCCTCCCCTGGCCCTTTTCCCATGGGGAAACTCGGTTGGGATACTGTTAAAATTTCGCTTGCCACTGGAGGGTAGTCTTGAACAACCTAGTCACTGACGACCAGCTCAACACAACGCCCCGGACAGGTCAGGTAAATTATGGTTCAAAATGTATACAAACATCACATAAAACATGTTATTCTCTTAGCTCATTTGTTTTAAAATAAAGGCACCACGATTGACAAAAAAACAAAACCAAAGACTAAACAATAAAACCAAGGTATACACTCCACAAGTGGAGAACAAAAGACAAAGTTTACAGACTTACAAGTTGGCACAGGACAACACCAGGGACAATGCACAGCTACAGCAAATAATGAACAGACACAGAACAAGAGGGGAGCTAAATGTAGGCTATATATACACAGACTAACCAGACAGGTGGAAAACAATCTGTGGCACAGGTCTCCTCTCAATCAGAGTGAACTGCTGTTGCACTATTGGATTGTGAGTAGTGTTTTTTTCCCTGTATGAACAGCAGTAGTTTGAGGGGACAGATTTCAAAATACTGTCAAAAATACAGTTTTTGACATAAAATTCTGATAAAGTTTTCAACATTGGAGATTTATTGAGCAAATATTTGCAGTAGCTGCATACATTACTGTTTACAGTAAAACATTTTGATGCGCTGTGGGCTAAATTTTTTATATTTCAAAAATCTGTGAAGATCATTTGTGGAGGACAGTCTGAAGTAGCAACTGGGGTGTCAAATGACCAAAAAATGTGGGAGGAGTAGGGTTTGATAGGTTTTACAGTTTTTGAGAAAAACAGAGTGATGGCCTTCATAATTCCTGCCAGCTCAAAGCATTTTGAAGTTTCTGCTCACTTGGGCCCACAGGTGGGTGGTGGTTGCAAAGTGATACAGTAGCATACTGATTTGTTATGATTTTTTTTTAGGTTTTAAAATTTAGATGGTTGCTGTAGTGCCACCATCAGGATTATTGGGGGCGGGGGGGGGGGGGGGGGTAGGAAGGCTATAGCAAGCAATAGGAGGGCTATAGCAGGCCGACACGACTGCGAAGGGCCGCGCCGTGCACTCGTTCACTGCAGCCTACTGCTCTTACGCGGACATGCGCAGAGGTGGGTCCCAGGGGAAGTGACGCTGTGTGCTGGGCACAGGAGGGGTACTAGCAGGCAGACACAACCACGGAGGGCTGCGTGAGGGTTGAGTGAGGGTCTAGGTCGGGAGTAGGGGGCTGAGCAGGGCGGAGAGGAGTCCGGGAGCAGGGAGCTGAGCAGGGCAGACACAGCCAGCATCTTAACAAGATGATGGTTCTTCCCATGGCATACATATCATTTAACCTCTCTATCTTCATTGTATTCCGTGTTTCTGTTTTATTCATGGCTTTCTATGCTGTATTCTATTTCTCATAGGTGCAGTAGCCTAGTCGTCTTGGTAATTCTGTCCAACTCTCAAATTGAATTTTGAAGTGAGTGCTGTAATTACATTTTGGACAGTAGATTGAATTTTAAGCTTCACATTTAGAGAATGGATACAGACTGATGTGTTGTCACCACTGCTCTATGGAGAGAGCATTATTAATGGCAGTCTCAGGGTTGCCTATACAAACTTAATCAGTTTCTGTTTATTTTTCATATAATCGTTTACGCTCACTGGGGGCCATTTTCTCTAAAACAGACTAAATCCCTGTGTGATTGCCAGGCTATTTGCTCGATACTGATTCGATACAGCTTCCTTTATTTTGCGGACAATCCTTTAACTCTGTTCTGTTTCGCTCTTTGCCTGTATCACCATTACTGTCATGATCCGAGACATGAGAACCTATAGAGTTGGACTCAAACAGCAGCTGAAGTCCTATCTTCCCGGCGTGAAGAGATAATCCGTATTGAACCATAACAAACCATCCATTTATCAGCAGGTTTTCCAGGGAGTCTGGAGAAGTGCTGTGTTTATGATTTCTGACACCTCTACATCAGACCCTATAGGGCGAGGAAGGAGGGGAGAGAGATAGTACAGTCTGTCACGTCACCTGATCCATCTTCATTCTTTTTCTCCATCTCTCAGTGCTGTGACAGGCTGACAATGATATTTGGGGACCTGAGACACATCTCTCGATAATTGGTTCTTCACCCGTCACCTGAGAGGAATCCTGAATGTTTTCCAATCCCGCTCCCGCCAGCTGGAGCTGAGACACAACAGGGCGCCAGGACAACACATCCACATTTCAGCATGTGAAGCAGCCCGGTTTTAGCAGCCACTGACCAGCAATCAAATGTCCTGGTTTCTTTACAAGCATTAGCTCCTGCACGTCTGAAGCAGCGGTGAAATGATTGCTTTTTACAGAGTCTTAGAAAAGCAAGTTGAATGACGGGGCAAGGTGAAGGGTAGGCCTATAGAACGCTTGACTTCCCAGCTCATGTTCGTCTGCCGTGTGGTCTTGAATCAAAAATGTTTTTTTTTTATTTGCCATGTGATTAGATATGACCCACAGCAGGTTGAATCAATATTCCTCTCATAGTAGCGTGCTCAGCCACACATGCATGCTTATTCACACACACACACACACACACACACACACACACACACACACACACACACACACACACACACACACACACAGTGCACAGTCACAAATTGGCCTTGCCAGACAGTAGGCACAAGGCAGGTATGATTGGCACCTCCAGGAAATGTGATTGATGTGCTCCAGTAAAAATAGTGCCTGGAGGGTTTAGGCTGCTTGTTAGTACTTACTGTGTGGGTGCAGCGGAGAGCCAGGCTCTCTGTAACAAGGGTAGTTGACAAATACTACGAGACACATGTATAAAATGTACATGCCATGAGGGAATGCTTCGTCTTAGTATCCCTAGTACGGCAATTTGACAATTTAGCGACATCAGTCGGGCTACAGTAGGCTAGATGAATATCAACGATTTCAAATAAAACTGCTTTCTGAAAAGAACAGTTTTACCATGGTAAAAAAAAGAAGAAGTGGTACAGGGATGTTCTGGCCAAGGCCTGGGTGTGGAGGCCCTCGCCATGCGCGACGCTCTCCAACCAGCCACAGAGAAAAGCCAGCTAATTAAGGGACCCACTGAAGACCCATGCGATTAGCATCTCCTATCAAGACCCATGCGATTAGCATCTCCTATCTTCCTCTTCCTCTATTTTAAAACCCTTCACCTTTTTGTGAAGCGAATTCACTGACAGGAAGAAACTGTATTGATAGCTAGCTGTCTGTGCATGAATAGGACAAATATTGATATTGAGGGACAGTGTCAGTAGTCTTTCAGATAACTATCTTACTCTCTTTGCAGAGGAAAGTTTCCTCTAACTGCACAGCATAACACTATGTAATAATTATGTCCATGCTGACAGGTTTTGTAACCTATTGTAATGGTGCAGGTATTAAATGGGGAATTATGTACTATTCCCGTTGTGCATTGTTTTAATGATAACCTAGATTTGTGGTATTTGCTAGGCTATATTAGGCTACGTCGATGTCTGTCCATTCATGGTGCTGAATCACAAAAACTAGCCTATTAAATTGTTTAGATGGTAGGCCTAGCCTGCAGAATTCTCTGCAACTGTTCACAAAACCATTGTTGTTCCGACCACACCGTTGTAATAGGTCTATGTAATATAACATATTTAGACTATAACATAAATACATAAATGTGGTTCATCTGATATCTCCAGGCATGCCAAGGACGATTGTGGAGGTGGAAACCGACCCATGGCCCAGCAGAGAAGAACTGTCCATCTACAGCTCCCATGCCCGCCCCATCACTCTCACCAAGTCGAACTCTCTGCCAAGTCACTCATTCCCTCATACTCATATTCCACTCATACTCACTCTTTTTCCCACTGCATCCATTCACTACACTACATCACTGATATTACTGATACTCACATCCCAAAGTTTTTTGATTACAGAGCTTTATGTAAATAAATTGTTAAAATTAAGTTTGATGAGTGACTCCCTCCTTGTTATGGCTCTTAAGAGCTGAGTCGTAACAATCATGTGGTCCAGATCGGTTCCCCCTTTGAATCTCCATGAGTTCCTTATCAAAACAATAAGAAACAAACAATCAAACCCATTTACTGATCAACCATCTATACAGAATAAACCATAAAGAGGATATCAAGATAACAAAGTTTTTTTTTTTAAAATCTGGTAATAAGTGAAGGTAATTGTACATCATGATCATGAGGGGTCAATGGCTTTACTATGATATACTGTAGCAGAGCATCACTGCACTCTGTAGATAAGACTGGTACTGGGGGTCTATGTGAGATGTATTTCCTTTAGAGCAAAATGGCTGACTTCCTGTTGGATGTTGGGTATAGGTCCAAGAGACATTTTAGTGTGTCTCGATGAACTACATATGCCCACCGAATTTTGGTCGCCTACATCAAACTGAAAGGTGGGGCTTGCCATTTTACATTTTCCAGGGGGCGTTCTTGGGCCGTTTTGGCACCCCCATTTCCAAATGCTGGGTTTTGAAGTATCGGTGCTACCATCAAATAACTTATTTAGATGCGTTCTGTCCGCGTTAAATTATTTTTCCTAGGTAGTCTTCTTCTGTGGTGGTGGTGGTGCTTTGAAGCTTCAACCCAGCATTTGTTAAAATAGACCCTTTTACTTAGGTAAGTGAAGTTTCATGTTTATCTGACACTTGTAAATATGAGCGCCTCTCCTAACTAGGCCGACACCGATTTATTTTGACGGCAAAGTGAATGGACCAGCAAAGGACTGTTGTCTGGCATGAGCGAGCGGAATGCGACAACGGGACTGAGAAGGGCTACATTTCAACCAGACATTTCAGTGAAACCAGGTAGTCACAATAACTTACCGGATATAAAATGGTCACCGCAAACGCGTCCGTCTGTCTTCTTCTGCTAATGTTTCAAGAATGCGTGCGCATACTTGTGCTGACTAGGCTGTAAAAGGGTCTATAATTAACAAATATGACCCACGCTCGTTACATAACTTCTATAACATCCAGTGACAAAATATGTTATGGTACCTTGGTATGTCCACACCAAGGATTGAACTCACAACCTTCACAGTGATAGGCAGCGGACTATCCACTCGGCCACCGCTGACCTGGAAAATGGTCTTTTTTTAATGTTCTGGGACCACTGCCTCTTGTGGTAGAAATATAGAACTGCAGGTCAACAACAACAGGGGAGGGAGCGACAAATAGGATTCCCTCTTCATGGTGTGTCAGCTTACAGCCAACACACAAAAACAATTTAGTTGACTGAAATAAAAATAAAAACTAGGCTTTACAAAAAACGATAACTAACTAAAATAAACTAAAATTATTGAGAAAAAGTCCTTAGTTTTAGTCTTTTTCATTTCATATATAAACCTAGTATTTTGGGTGGATATGAAATCTATCCTCTATTTTTTCTTTAGCTGTGCCCTTGAGCAGGAGTAACCTGACGTGGGCCAGATGGTTTGTTTCACACGGAGTGAAACAATGTGAACTCGAGAGATCAGGATGGTCTTATGAGGCTAGCGCAGAAGAAAAAAAACTAAAACTAATACTGAAACTAATAAAAACTAAAACTAAGCATTTTCCAAAAATAAAATGACAATGACATGTCAGGTGACAGGTGGACCACCACTGATGTCATGTGTCCAGGCAGACCCCTTCTGGCTCATCCTGAGAGCTGAATGTGTCCTACTGGTCCTCAACAAGGACTGAACAAGTAAGAGTACCTGTGATTTTCTTCATCTTTCCACTTTGTTGGGTGAGCAGCTTGCTACAGGTACAAGTCATTTTAACTCCAGCCCATTAAAGAGCTTTAGTTGTCATGACATGAAGATGCCAGACATCCATAAATCTGCGTATACTGTTGATCTGTTTGATAATGTCTAGCTCAGGAAAGGCTAAAGTAGTTTTGTGTGCATTTAATCTCCTGCTATCAAATTTACATTACATTTGGTTTCATTGGGGTCAATTTCACCCTAGCAATTTAAATCTCCAGAAAATGATTAAAATGAAAATTGTAACCTAGGTGTGTGTGTCAGGTAGGCCTACTTTACAAAAAATAAAATAAATATACCCATTTGCATGAGGATTCTTTCTACTACATCACACTACCAGTATACCCAAGCTGGTCTCCCAGATGAACCCAAATTCAGTCCTGTGCACTAGCCACATCGAGCTGTAGACCCCACATCGAGCTAACACTCAACCTCGAACTAGTGACTGGGAGTGGCCCAAAGCTGTCCCACCCCCCCTCCACGCCCCCATGCTGACGCCAGGAAAACATGATGTTCCCCTCACAAACAAACTCACCAACACTCTCTGTCCCCTAGGCTTTGTATATTGTAGCAACTGGTTGCCATCTCAATCAGCCAGATTGCATGTCATACAGTACGTAGTCAGGATAGGATTTCTGTGTGGGAGAGCCTGAATGGAGCAGGAGTAGTCTAGTTAGTATATAAACTTAGTAAATAGACTCAGATTTGCTATTTGTATAGTATATTTCATCTTGCCTAGCTGAATGTGTGATGAAGCGTGTGAAGTGTGTGACAGTTACATTCTTTGTACAGTTAGCGGCTCGTTAGCTTTTCCCAGAGGAAAGAAAAATCTGATATGAGATCTCTTCTATTTCACAACTGTTTCTCCTAGAGAGCAATAAGATCAGTGTGATATTAAAATTAGACTATTGCTTATGTATCCTGTTTCTCAGGTATTTCAATGGAGAAAAATACTTTAGCCATCTCAGTTTAGATCCCTTCTGATCTACAAAAGAGATCTCAACAAAGTCTTGAATAACACCCAGTTTTCTCAAACATTTTACTCAGGCTGATCCATTAGAGAGTTCTTTACGTAAACTCACTTAATTCAACAATATTATTATTAAATATACATTAAATTAACAATACAATATTAGGATCAGTCTGTTCTGTAAAGAGGTCTCTACACAATCTTGAACAGGTCTCATTCCAGCCACTTTTGCTCATATTCTGTAATTTGTATCTGCAATGTATTTATGAATATTTCTGCATATATTCTCTAAACTGTTCACTCATCTGATACACATGTTCTTCTGATCCACCCATTGTTACCTTCACCTCAGCTACAGCGTAGGGTGAGAGGTAATGTTTTCGGTGGCGTGTTTGTTTGTTCATTTATTTTTTTGTTAGCAGGATTACTCAAAAAACTACCAGACCGATTTTCATGAAACTCATTTCCCATTTAGAACCCCTTAAATTTTGGAACAGATCCCAATCACAGGGTGGGATCACGAGCCGCCCAAACACGGCCACCCATTCACCTCCATTCATTTTTTGGACTTAGGCCCAGGAGCCAAAAAATCTGCACTCTTGTACTATCCCCAGGTCCCGGAGCGTCCCCCTCCCCCTCCCCCTCCCCCCCCACCTCCCGTCCCTCCCTTTCCCAGTCAAGGTCCTCCTAATGGCTCCCCATGGCTCCTGGAGAGGCCCCCTGCCATCCTCGTGTCCAGCTCCATCCCACTATGTGTCGCCAGCTGTCCTTATCACCCCCCGTTTGTCGAGTTATCACTCCCTCCCTAGTCTCGCATAGCCAGACCTACAGTATCTCCACACTTCGTTTACGCTGTGCCAGCGCCGGTCTGGCTGGATATATTACCATTCTGCAATAGGGGGGAAAAAACGCAGTATTTCTTTAAACCAATCACAGTCGTCTTGGGCGGAGCCAGCCCCAAACGCAGCGACGGTGCTCTTGCAAAATAGTCTGGATCGAATCTGATTGGTGCCGAGAGAATCTCTTGGCCCGAATCAGATTAATCCGTTGAGTCAGACTACTCCCTCCCTTACTCCCAACAATGTTGGCCTGCATCTCTCTGTTGGCACCACAAGAGGCAGTAGTCCCAGCACACCAAAATCAAAAATCAACCGGTCGCTCTCCACTGCACAAGTAGAGTAGTGGTCAGAGCATTGGACTCCAAGACCCGGTGGGGATGACCTCCACATGTTCATCCTTTCACTTTAACCTTAACCCCTTGCCTTAAAGGTCAGATCCTGTCCCAACCCCAACCCTTATTCTAACCCCAACCCACACTAGGGACTGGAAGAAGGACACCAAAACCAACCCAGTGATCTCCTCTGCATAAGTGGAGTAGTGGTCAGAGCATTGGACTCCCACCCAGGAGACCGGGGTTCAAGACCTGGTTGGGATGACTTTATGGGACTATACCCCAAACATGCTCTTATTGTGCTGGATTAGCATTGGAAGCATTGGAACTGATGTGTCCAGGCGATCAGACCGATCTTAATTTATGAGACATTATTTCATGTAATTTCAATTCACAGCTACTTCAGTGGCATGACTAGCTTCTGTCCTACCAGTCCTGAACAGAAACAAGCCAGCCCCGCACATAAGCCAGGCTGAACCTGGCCTGGTTTTTAGCTATTGGCTCTCTGCTTTTTGTCTCTCCACTTCTGCTTAGCGGCTTTGGCCCAATCCCAATACTCCCCCTTAGCCCTGGCTCCTTGTTTGGAGTGCCCTCGACTGTGTTGTCGCCCTTCAGAATGGAGCCACAAGGGATAGGGGTTGAAATCTTTACTTAAGAAATGGGACACCACTCGTTACGTCTTCAATCAGAATTTTATTAGTTGCCTGATTTTCTGTGGAGTACCTGAATGTTACAGTATGATTACTATTATCATAGTGACACATCTGACCAAATTTCAGGACAGAACAAGACAGATTAATCAATTGTCAGCCAAGAAGCATGTTTACACATCGACTGTTAACGTTAGTCCTGCCCATAGAAATGCACTGATATCAGATGAGCAGAGAAGTGCAGAAAAAATGCTATTGGATTATTTTTCGGACTTCATGAACATGGAACTTCATGGAATCAAATGTCACTCAAACATAGTTGTTTACACAAAGTTCTATTGATTAGATTAGATTCAACATTGCACCGTAGCCTACTGGAACATCAAAATGCTGTTAAGTTAGCTAGGCTAACAATGAAATGCAGTTGACATTGTGAATAGTGATTTTTTTCTGAAATGCGTGTCATACCAATCCAATGTTCCAAGCTATTCCACGGATTGTAAAAAATAAAATAAAAATGTTTAGGCTATTTGCAAAGATATATCACACCGCACCGGCAGCTACGTTTCATATCACTGCCTAGGTTCGCAAAGCATTGTGTGAATTTTCATCTTCCCCTTCAAGTCAGCATCTGAAAAACCCTCGTTTTGGATGGCTGTTTGAACGTCCACTAGCCCTCGATATGCCCCCTAGCCCTAGAAGCTAAAAGGAATGGGACACACCACCCTACGCGTGAACACGCAAAATGTAGGGGTAGGGCCAAGGGCAAGGGCTAAGGGGGATATTGGGATTGGGCCTTTACCTAGTGTACTTAAAATTCTTCAAAAGCCTGTGTGCTAAGTGCTTATTGTGCTTCATTGTACACTTAAATATCCTACATCTCTAACTAATTACACACGTGGACAAAATTGTTAGTACCCTTCCATTAAAGAAAGAAAAACCCACAACGGTCACTGAAATAACTTGAAACTGACAAAAGTAATAATTTTTTTTTTTTTTTTAACTGAAAACTAACTAATGAAAATCAGACATTGCATTTGAATTGTAGTTCAACAGAATCATAAAAAAAAATAAAAAAAATGAACTAATGAAAGTGGCCTGGACAAAAATTATGGTACCTTTAACTTAATATTTTGTTGCATAACCTTTTGAGGCAATCACTGCAATAAAGCGATTTCTGCAACTCTCAATGAGATTTGTGCACCTGTCAACAGGTATTTTGGCCCACTCCTCGTAAGCAAACTGCTCCAGCTGTCTTAGGTTTGAAGGGTGCCTTCTCCAGACTGCATGTTTCAGCTCCTTCCACAGATGCTCTTTAGGATTTAGATCAGGGCTCATAGTAGTATAGTATAGAATAGTCCAATGGTTTGCTCTTAGCCATTCTTGGGTGTTTTTAGCTGTGTGTTTGGGTCATTATTATGTTGGAGGACCTGCGACTGAGACCAAGCTGTCTGACACTGGGCAGCACATTTCGCTCCAGAATGCCTTGATAGTCTTGAGATGTCATTGTACCATTATACCCTGCACAGATTCAAGACACACAGTGCCAGATGTAGCAAAGCAGCCCCAGTCCCCAGAACATTACCGAGCCTCCTCCACACAGTAGGTACAGTGTTCTTTTCTTTGTATGCGTCATTTTTGCGTCGGTGAACATAGAGCTGATGTGACTTGCCAAAAAAGCTCCAGTTTTGTATCATCTGTTTATAGGACATTCTCTCAGAAGCTTTGTGGATTGTCAATATGCATTTTTCCAAATTCCAGTCTCGCTTTTTTATGATCTGCTTTCAACAGTGGTGTCCTCCTCGGTCATCTTCCATGAAGTCCACTTTGATTTCTCCTTAGCTTTCTTGTGGTCCATGTTCAGTGTGGTACACACCATGATACCAAACAGCACTGTGACTACTTTTCACCCTTTAAATAGGCAGACTGACACAAATTTGAAGACACCTGTGATGCTAAATAGCATGTCCCTATGGTCAAATTATTTTCAATCTTTTCTAGGGGTACAATCATTTTTGTCCAGGTAAGTTTCATTAGTTTGTTTTAAAAAATATATATTCTGTTGAATTCAAAAGCAATGTCTGATTTTCGTTAGTTAATTTTCCGTAAATGTTCATTCATTATTTCTTTTGTCAGTTTCCAGTTATTGTCATGTTTCTCTTATGAAGTATTTAGCCAATGTTTAGTCCCCTATACATGTTCCTAGCCAATAGACTTAAACATTTTCCAGGAGCTTGTTTGATCGTCTCATTGAGAGAGGTCAGTGAAGAATTTTTACAGCTCACTTTTTCAGCCCTTGCAGCTGTCTGTGTACCTGATTCAGAGGAAGCTGTTGGTAGGCTACAGAGACACACTTCCTGTTAATCACGCCTCCTCACTGTGTGTGAGAGCTGTAGTCATCTCTGTCGACTGAGAGTCGCCACAGAATGTCAGGTGCCTGGGGAACTCTAACTACCAGCAGCTCAGCCATGATAATGGATGGAAATAAAAGCAAACCTCTGGCTGCAGGCATTTTGTCTCCCATCGGGTCCTGCCAGAATCGTTCCTGTACCCATTTGTCAACACATATGTCCAATCGCTCAGTGCCAGGCCAGAAAATCAGCACGCTGTCATTTCGAAATGACAATCTGAGTCTGGGTTAAGTCTGTAACAGTCGTGTCCGGTCAGCACTGGTCTCAGGCTAAACTGTAAAAATAATATGCTGCCAATTTGAACAAATTGACTTGCACGTCGTCTCTGCAACTGACCAGGTACGAATTTGAGAATGACTATGTGACTGTGTTTATTTACTTAGATATTGGTGGCATGGTTCATGGCACCATGTTTTAGCCCCTGTTTTAGAGTTCCTCAATAGAAACCCATGTTCTCAAACGTCCCCTCCAGGCGCTCTACTGATGGCCCATCTACAGTGGCGGGACAAACCTTGTCATGGACCATCAGCGCTGATTGCACAGACCTTTACCCTTGTTCTGAGATACACAGCTGAAAAGGTCAGTGCAATGTAAATTGTCATAACTAATCTGAGCTACACTGGACTCTGGTCAAATTATATCACTCAAATTTGTCTATAACACAATTCCTGTCTGTTACAGCATGAGTCGCATGTTTTAAGGATTCAAGGATTTGTCATATTTACGAGATATGGGTACCATGTACAATGAAACGCTCACTTGAGACCTAACATTGACAATAAAAATAAGCAATAAAATAAAACAAGACAAACACATACAGCAGTAAAAATAAAGAAAAGAAAAACGTACTGGCAATTAGGGCTGAGGTGAAATCATTATCAGCTCTTCTCTCTGCTACCTCTGCTCCTCTGCATTACCAAGGGGACCTTCTCACAATCCCAAGGTTTCAATAAGTGTTATGAGCAGAACATGTGGCAAGAAGAGGGAATAATGTTAACATCTTAGTTTTAACAGTATAATTGTGACTGAACATGTTTTGTTTGCTAATAGGGGGTATTCATTCTGTTTCGAGCTCGGCGGGTTAGCCGCGAACTTCATGCCGCAGCGAGAGATCCCGTCTCTGGGTGGACAGCTGTTCAACTCGCCTGGGACCAGGTCCCCTGGAGCTATTTCGCCTGGCTGCCCATCGCGTTGTTGAGAACAGAATGAATACCACCTACTAGCAAACAAAACATGTTCAGTCACAATTATACTGTTAAAACTAAGATGCCTGGATAAAAAAATATGTTTTCCAACGGATATATTTGACGAAAGTAGATTAATAAGCAAGCCGCATTTCATCGCTAACTCAGAGCGGGGAGAGCCCTGAACGCAATCTGTTCGTTGACTACAAGAACGCGTCATTGATACCTTTGACTGCGCATGTCAAAGGTATCAGTGACGCGTTTTTTTCAAAGATGGCGCGGTTCAATAGGGCTTCACTCTTTCGAGCAGTCAGTGAATGGAGTGCATGGAGGTATAATATAAATGGAGTGACCCTATCCAGTTATATTAATACATCCATTGGTGTAGGCTGTGCAAAGAGGGTTAAAACAAAAATAATAACTACAGATTTTTTTTTTTTAACTAACCAGGGCGAGTTTGTCAGCGCAGTGAGGTAACAATTTAAAAATAGGTTTTGAAGCCATCACGTTCAACTTTTGAAATGTAAGTAAAACGCGAAAATGCAAATACCTTTTAACGTGAGTTTACTTCAGAAAATGGATTGCATTAATGTGATATATGTTGGGTGACTAGTTTTAGATCACATCATATTTAGACCAGTAAGGTCCTTTAAGCATAGAGTGGCCTTTGTCTCAAACATCAGAGCTCCATAGCTACTGTATAGTGTGGTACTCAATGGATAAGTGAAACATTATTTCTAGATCAATACATTTGTCTGAGAATCCATTTGAAGTGTGACTTGGCTTTAGGCGTGTAGAATGTCTGCTGCTTGAAATCCTGTGTTAGTTTCAGTCGAGACAGCTGTGGTAACATAAACCAAATAATGTGTGAATCAACTTACTGCTGTTCATTATTTCAATTTAATTACATGTGTCTTTTCTTTCAGCGGAGGGAATCAAAGCGTTTACTCTTTGAATGGTAGCCGAAGGCGGAACAGCTCTCGGCCAGACCAGACTCCCAGAGGACCCTCTCTCACAGAGGACAACTACAGTAGAAACGTCTCAACTTATCCTCGCCTAAAGCTCTGCACACAACACTTGTCTGAGTCTGAAAATCCATTTCCGACTTCACTGCTTCTATAGGAGCACATGATTTCACAAACAGTTGAGTGTTCAGTCATACGAGCAGGTGAGTCACAGTAGTTGAGGGCCAAGTAATTAGTTTAAACGTTCAACGAATGAGCAGTCACAAAAAGCCATGGACCCGGCAGCTGAGGACTCCAAAGAGGGCTCCTCGCATAGGGTGAGCCCTGAATATTTCATCTGACATTAGATTTATGTTAATGCAAAATGGATGTCAAACACTTTGCTGGCTGTTTATTCATCAACTAGATTGGCTTTTAGTATAAGCAAATTAATGATGGTATGTGCTCCGGTGGTCATTGTGAGCCCTGTGCTTGACCAGTTTGATGGGCTCAATCCCACTTTATTTGATTAACTTGTTCTTTTCTCCCTTTGAGGAAACAGACCTTCCCTTCGTATTGAAATAACCTCAGATTTAATCAAGAGTGAAGAGAGGGAAATTGAATAATTTTGATAGATTCCTACATATTGTAAAAAACTTCTCATTCTGGTGAATCCCAGACAGCTCTCAGCAAAGCAGGTCTGTCACTCAGGAATGTAGATGACATGTAGCATGATAAATATGATCGTTATCTCGCACATAATTACAGTAATCATACATCCTTGATAAGTACACCACTGATGGAAATGTTATAGTAATATGTCATTCATAGCATCAACTTCATATGCTGCTCTGCTATGATGCTGATGCCTTGAATGCACATTTTAAAAGTTAGAATTGCTTGTTGGGCGCTACTTTGTCTAGTTTTAATATCAGTACTAATTTTTCAGTCTCTTCAGATTCTACTTTCTCTTCTGAGCTGTGACATGAGACATTTGTGCTGCTCAAACGATACACCATGATCTGTCTTCCTACAGTATGTTCCTCTCCAAGACTTAAGTGTTTAAAAATAAGCTAATTAAACCAGTTAGGGGCAGTGCTCCTGGAGGCAGGGCGTGAATAGGTCTTAACATGCTTTGACAGATCTGTTAAACTCTCTTCGTTAGAAAAATTAACTAGTCAGCCATCAAAGTGAGATAAAGAGACAGTTCGCCAGGTGGCTGAAGGGAGAAAGGGAGTCCCTTGAAATGTGGAAAGATAATCTTATAGATTATATATTTATATATATATATATATATATATATAATAAATTATATTATTATATATAGATTATAGATTATATGTGATGAGATTTTACCTGTGTCTCTGTGGAACCATGACTGTTTCCTGTTAATAGGAATAGGCTACTGAAGGCACCAAGACCCCAGAATCACAGATAAGTTAAAATGTCCCCTGAAAGCACAAGTAAACACCAGCAATTCATTTACCAGCAAAAGCCAATAGTATCTATCCAAACAGACCCACAGTACATCAGGTCTAATGTGTTATCATAAAAAAATGTTTAGGAAAGAAAGATCATATACCCTGTTTATCTAACTGAAGCTCCTCCAGGTGTTTGTTCCTCTCAGTGATGGTTCAGTTGTGTATTATCACACATATTATGCTGCATACTGATTGAGAGAGAGGGAGTGAAAGAGAGAGAGAGAAAGAGACAGACAGATAGGCAGACAGACAGACAGACAGACAGACAGACAGACAGACAGACAGACAGACAGACAGACAGACAGACAGACAGACAGACAGGCAGGCAAGAAGACAGAAGGAGAGGATGGTCTCAAGGGAGAGAAAGCCTCTCTTAGAGATCCTGATGTTTATGTGTTATTGTTGTTGTTTTTGTGGTTGTGGTGGTGGTGGTACATTACTGTGCTACAGCAAAAGAGCCTCAGATGATTAAATTATTCTGTCACATAGATAAAGGCTGTCAACACCAGAGGTTTCTGGCCTTAATGAGACTGGCCAGGCATTCTCAGAAACATGGCTGAGACCTGGGGATCGATCTCCCGATACATCACACCTCCTTGTGATCCTTCATGTCTAAATCAGAGTAGCCCAGGCCTGTCCCTCTCTCAGCTCTGCAGATGAAGAGGTAGGCTACTGGTTGGAGAACAGGTGGAATCTGCTGTGTAGTAGAATGGATTTATTCCATGCGTTTAATGTTTGTATGGCAATGTATGAGAAACAGTTTCATAAACATGATTGACCAAAGCTTGTCATATTTGAAAGTGACATTTTGAAATAGAAATTTATTTTGGTTTTCATCAATAACAGAAATCTGTCCCTGAGTACAAATCTACACACACACACACACACACACACACACACACACACGCACGCATGCACGCACACACACACACACACACACACACACACACACACACACACAGATACATAAAATGAAATAAATACTTAAAATATCACAGTTGAAAACAACACAACACCACAACTCAAGATCTCTGCAGTCCGAAACAGGTGTAGGCTGAAGCTTCTACGCATAATGCCTGCCCTTATCAAAACACGTTATAAATGACATCAGATCACTAAATCATACAGTACAATGAAGTCCAAAAGTGTAACAAGGCTGTGGTTTCTTGTAAAAGCTATACTAAAGGCAGCAGAATGAAGCCAGTCATCTGTACTAGAAGAGAACCTGTTTCATGTTTCTCAGTGTTCGCCCTTCATTGTAAACCCCCTCACTCCTTCACCTGCTCCACATTCATCTCTCTCTGACAAGGCTCATGAGCGGAGCATTATGGAGGTCACACTCGACACTGTCTCCTCTCTGCATATCAAAGCAGCGTAATACAAGGGTTCTTTTATATACCGTTACTCTTGTTATGTTCTGTATAGGCACTAGCAGAATGTAATATGTGGATATGCCTACCTGGGTTCGTTCACAGCATCGTTGCTGATCAGCAAAGATACAGTAGGCAAACACATTTTATTTACAGAGCAAAAACACACCTTCAAATAAATTAGAGAATGTGCATGTCGAACAGTTAAAACAGATGTTGCCTTCAATAGGCTACCAGCTAGGCACATGGGTCTGGGTTTAGCACATCAGTGGGTGGGATTGTGTGCTTTTTAATTGAGCTAATGAGAAGCTACTGTAGCAAATATAGCCCTCCTTCACACGCATACCCTGGACAAATGACTGGATGCAAATCTGAGAGCTTTTGTTTAAAGGGATGCTATTTTGGACATTTAGCGTTATTTGTGGTCTGTCTACCATGAACCTGAAACATAGAGACCATAATTTCCCTGATCGTTCCAGTATTGAGCTAGCAGCAGTTTTTATGCAGGCTCTCACTGTGCTACAATGGACGTCAATGGGGCATTTGAAAAAAATCTATGATAAATGTGCTTTTCAGAGACGGAAGCACAGGGTGCAATCTCATCAATCTCAGTATGTTCTCCTGTGAAATGTTTCGCAATCCAAATATTTTTACATGTTTGGCATGGCTTGACATAAGCCAAACATGTGGTGCTTCTTTTCACTGCTCCCACGGAGGACTATGTGCAAGTCATGCCAAACACCTAAAATATTCAGATTGCAATACCTTTCACAGGAGAGCATACTGAGACTGGTAGGATTACACCCTGTGTTCCTGTCTTGGAAAAGTGCATTTATTATCGTTTTTCCAACACATTTACATATGCCCCATTGACTTCCATTGTAGCCCAGTGAGAGCCTGCATAAAAACTGCAGCTGGCTCAATATTGGAACGATCAGTGAAATTATAGACTCTTATGTTTCAGGTTCATGGTACACAGACCACAAATAGGGCTAAATGTCCAAAATAGCACACTACCCCTTTAATGTTTAGCCTAGTTAATGGTATAGTGTTTAACTTTCCGAGGTGGAATGACACAGCAGAAAATAGGTTTGGCAAGTTGATCGGCACTTCCTATGTCTATGTATAATTCACTGCAAACTACCACCTGAAAATCCATGGTCCACAAAACCTCACAGGAAATGAAGACAAGAGTGCAAAATGACCAAGCTGTCAGGCCCTACACCATTTGAGTGAGAGAAGAGAGAGAGAGAGAGAGAGAGAGAGAGAGAGAGACCCATTAGTTTGAGAATGACACATTTTTTGGCTTTTCCCTCTTCCAAATTGACAAAACAATATCAATCACTGAATTCACAAGTGTGCACATTGTAGTGTTTCCTAGTAGGGAATTATCACACATTTACATCTTTGTTAATGTTGTTGTTTAAAATTGTTCATTCCGTGGAAGGGAAATCCTTCAGAATACACAGAACACATCATGGCATCCTCTCTGCTTTGCAGCTCTTTGATGTGGGATGTTTCACTGCTGTTTAGTGGCAAGCCTTCCCTGATTACACTGGCTGGAACAAATTCTAACAAGCATGGCTGGCTTCCTGACTGTCACCTCAGCGTGGCCGCAGCTCAGTGATACAACAGCGCCACCTTTGGTAGTATGCAGAATCACCCTGGACGTTCATGACTCATTCGCTGACTTAATCTTAACTCCTGTGTCCTCCATCCTCTCTAGAATCTCCTCAAAACAATCATTATCATGCTCATGAAGAATGGTTTGTCGAGAGGCGAGCGCATTTCTTTTATGACTGAGGACAGCTAATGACATGGAGAAGTGCATGTAATGTTCTGGAATCTCATTAGAGTCGTGTTAATGATCTCTGGACACTGCTTCACCATGCAAAGAGGACGTTTGCCCCCACTAAGTTACATAAAGGCCAGCTATTTTAATCCCCACATGATGTTCATCAGACATATTTATATTCTTGGAGTGTTGATGTCTGAGTTAAGGGGATATGGAGAACTCTTAAGGGGCTCGGTGCAAACCTGCAAATAGAAGAGAAATCTGCCAGATTTGGAGCTGGCTACTGTGCACACAGTACTCCATACTCCAGTATAGGAGATATTGCCCGCTTATTGTGACCAAGCATGGGATTACCTGGACACTTGAATTAGCCATTCATGCACCGTATGTGTGAAATGTGACAATGGTTTAACTCTTTGTGGTGAGGCTGAAGCCTTAGTTGAACTAATCTAGAAACAATGGGATAAATCAAGCTGTTATGTCCACACATTAAATGTTATTTTGTTTCCATCAGTGCACCAATGCACCACCTAAACAAATTCCTAGTACTGTATGTGTAAACTACCATGGTAATAAACTGATTCTGATTAGGTGGAAGGCTATAGGCTAGACTTTCAAAACAGTTTGTGAATTTGAATAAAATTGTGTGTGCCAACTTGCCGTTACACTTGTAAGCACAAAGTCAGTCAAACTGAATTGAATATGCTGTAATTAAAGCATAGTGGATCAGCAATTGAAGTGAATAGTCTACACAAATGCATGAATATGACAAATTGAGTACACTGTAGGTTCCCAATTACAGACAAGGAAACATGTATAGTCAAAAATATAGAGGCAGCTTCCATTAAAAGAGTAGTTTGGTATTTAGCATCATAAGCCCTGTTATAAGGTTATTTGTGATCACATACAACAGTTCATATAAACATTTTGACAGACTTTGCACTCCTGAGATATTAGTGCTATAGCTAAGTAGTACACAATGAATCTCTATGAGCATATTAAGGCCCATGCTGAAGGACACAACATGATGATGATGATGATGATGATGAGGACGATGATGATGATGATGATGATGATTGATTATTTTTTATTTCCGTGTCATGCACACAAAGTATAAGTATAAGACACAGATTATAATACAATTGCAGTGAATAAATACAATAAATTACAAAAATATATTCATTTTCCATTGTGTACTAAGTTGTGACATAAGCAATGAGCACTAATATCTCAAGAGCGCACAGTCGGTCAAAATGTTTCTATGGACCGTTGTATATGATCGTATAACCTTATAACAGGGCTTATGATGCTTAATACCAAACTAATCCTTTAACTGTCTTTGAACATGTCATTTCTATGGATTATATCTTTGAGGAGCATTAATGAGTCTATTTTCTATGGGAAGTGTGAAACCATTTTTGATGTAAATGAAACAATCATTATTCATTAAATGAACCGTGGAAATGCAGGCCTGTTCAGGATTCACTGAGAAAAAAGAAAGCGCATTTTGATTTCCATGTGAGAAATGATCTCTGAAAAACCTCATCGTGAACAGTCCCTCGTTTACCTCTTTGCCTGATTTAAAATCCAATTTGTGCATTTAATCAGAAATTGTCATGCCTCCATAACCCGGGAACCATCACTAAAGAACCAAAAGCAATTATCACCAATTCATGCATGCAGTCTGTTTACATTGTTTACATAAGAAAAATGGAATTGCTCTGGTTGAACAACACACACTTAACAACACATCCACAGAGTTCCACAGAGAGGTCCTGCTGCCTTTGAACCTACAAACAACGAGATCAGAAATCTTAATATAATCCTTTACTGTAAGGGAAAGCACCGAGCTCCGATAGCAAATGTACCAAACCTCTCTTCTGGTAGAGAACCTTGTTGTCCCATTTACTATGCATCTGGCCTGAACGTTGGTTTACCTTTGAGGTGAGGGACCTGCATACTAATGTGGCAGAAGTTGGTAGCACACTATATAGGTAGCACAGATCAGGAGAGCTGCTCTGCCTCCGGCGCGCCCGAGAGAGCGTCCCAGAGGGGAGACCAGGCTGTTAGTCTCAGGTGTGCTTTTGGAGCTGC
Organism: Borostomias antarcticus; assembly: GCF_949987555.1. Classification (NCBI taxonomy): domain Eukaryota; kingdom Metazoa; phylum Chordata; class Actinopteri; order Stomiiformes; family Stomiidae; genus Borostomias; species Borostomias antarcticus. The sequence continues at coordinate 33,159,509 of NC_140234.1, read as the reverse complement.
AGGAACTCCACCAGGACCAGCTCTCTTCAACAGCTCACATTTCTGCGCTGTACATATTGACAATGACCTTGGCTGCAGTGCTGGGTCCATACTGAGCAGCTATTAGCTGTACACTCCTATTCACAGGCTCTGTTTTTATGGCACGCATAAGGCCAACCAAATCCAGGAGCATAATATGTTTGTGTGAGGGGCATAAAGCCTGTAATGTGCTATAAAATATGTCCTTTAATGAACTTCATAGGGAGACGAAAGTGCACAGACATCCATCTGATGTAAGTATACCCTATATAAAGAGCCGCTGGTGGCGACTGCCCCTTAATTACAGCTATTAGGGAGATTGTTCTGTCCTTTGGCTCTTGGACCTCCTCTCTGTTTGAAAGGTTACAGTCCCCGACACAAGGCTGTCCCCGGTGTTAAAGGACACCAGAGGTTCATTGTTATGGCTAAGAAGCCTTGGAATTTATTACCGGTAAAGATCTGCCAAGTCAAAGATCAAGCAAATAAGGAAATAGGGTGGTGGAGTACGCCTTGGGAGTTCCCGTGCTAGATTAGTGGCGGTTTCCCTCACAGGAGGAACCAGTTGTTCTTTTAACTTCAACTCCATCCAGTACACCCCCCCCCCCCACCACCACTCCCCTCTCCGTAATTTCCCCTTGGGATCAATAAACTCCTCTACCAACCTAATCAGAAGCTATCTCCGGAGAATACTCTGGAATGTTGCAAGGGCCCGGGGTCCGGCCGGGTGATGGACGAGGGCAGAGATGGGGCTGCGCGGTCCACGGGACAGGGCAGAGCCTTACACCTGGACAGATGGGGAGGGCGAGGGTGTGTGTGTGTGTGGGGGGGGGGGGGGGGTAGCACATGCTGTCCACATCGTTACACCACCTGGGCCCGGTTGGCCAGCGTGGTGCTGATTGATGGTTCTCCGGCATCCGCAGCGGGCCGATGGATGCGGCCTATCCAGCCTGGGCCCCAGTCTATCCATCTTCAGTCCGTCGGCTCCGCTGTACATCTTGTCTGGGGTTGGGCTGCTTCACTCTAAATCCCTCTCAATGATTTAATGGGCACATTAGGGGCAGGATTCAATATGGCACACTAAATAACCACAGGCCTGCCAGGAAGTGAAAATTAATAAAACACAAAAATCAGAGAGTTGAGTCTGATCATCACATGCTCAGCGTTATTCATTACATCACGCAGGATGAGGTCTGAGAGTGTGTATGTGATCTACAGCACTGTCCTCATTCAACACAGGCGACCTGCTGCCTAAACACGAGCATTAACATTTAGCTGAGAATATACTGTATGATTCGTTTGCAGGAAGGAGGATAATATTTTTTTTAACCAGCAACCACGAGTCAGGTTTTTCACCTCCTGTTGGGTATGGTGTGAAGAGATGATAATGTTATATATAGAGATAGCAACTTCATGTAGGAACCATGAAATCTATTACTGATGAAAAGTGGAGCGTAACTGCACCATACCTGTGTACAGTAGATTTGGTTGAAGTACATAGACAGATAGATAATGAGACATGTTGGTCTCATGATATCTCACAGGTACACTGTCACGCCCCCTTACGCCTATCATGTCTGCTCTTGGGTCCTCCTCCACTAGCCCTAACATAACAAGGTTAACTTGACAATCTGACATTTGGGGTGGAAATGTTTTCTCAAATAATCTGAATCCTGCTCTCCTTTCAAGATAGTTATGTTACACACTACCTATATTAAAATAGCTGAATGACTATAGACGACTATCAACTGCACTTATGAACCATTCATTAAGTCATTTTAACTGACAGCTGAGCTGCTTTTATTGCTGACCTGCAATTACCTGCAGTAATACTTACTTTACACATACTTGTACACATACACACATTATGAACTTACTATTAAGACATGTATGGAAACTCTAATAAATGATCAGTAAACTATTAGATATATTGTATTCACACAAACCTATCATTGATAATTATCGACACTTCATTTACAATTACCTTAATATATAAATAGTTGTTATTTAAAAAATAAAAGATAGTTTTTACAAAGTGTTCCCATTTGTCTGTGCAGATACAGTATGTGACAGATACAGAGTTCTGGAGTTTATGAGATAATGTTCAGAAGCTGACATGCGTCTGTGTGTGGAGGTAACAGATGAGAGCGACGGTCCTGGCCCTCTGGAACCCTTGCCACCCTAGCCAGATGCAGCAACCAGATGCACACAGCTTGTCTGCTAACTCGACGCTCCAATAACTCTCATTACAGTAATTGTTGCTTAATGTTTTCCTAATCTGCTCCTTACAGAAAACTGTTTTCTTTTCTCTAATACCGCTGGCTCCCCACGGTCTGATTGTCAATGCTATTTGGTTTTATTTATTTATTTGTCATCCCAATGATGAATCGGGATGTGCCCCAGCTGGCTGCGTTCCCTGATGGAGGATGGTCTCGACAGAGCGACGGTGCTGGCGTGAGGAAGCGAAGCAGCCACCAGACGAAGGCCAGCAGATTCCATTCTCTCTCCTTAATGAGTCAGTCACACGTTGGCAGCAGTCTTCAGCATCTGGTAATAGAGCGGCCATGCACATTCACCGAGTTTACTTACATTTCACCTCAGCCGTTCCTCACAATGAGTGATTACCTCCCCGGCCCTGCTCTGTTGGGTCTGCGTCTCTCTAAGGAGCCACACTCGGGCTGCGGGATAATGACGTCAACGCCGTTCTAACTCTCGACAAAACTGTCAATATGTGACGAGAATTACGGTCCCCTGTAGTTGTACAGTCTTGGGGTTATGTAATAACAGGTAGTTTCACAGTCCAGTCAAATCTCCAAACCAAGTATGAATACAAAAAATATAGAGATCATTGATAGATTATATCAAGTCTACGTATGTGTTTAGAGAGTTTTCTATTTTCTGCCGTGTTCGCCTCTGTCTGAAGTCTCTGTGTGTTTCAATCCTCTGTGCTTTATGCTTTTAATAAACAGTGGCACAGTGCAATGGATTCACATAAAACTGCATTTTTACCTTTAAATGAAATAATGCAATTGAATCAACTCTCTCTCTCTCTCTCTCTCTCTCTCTCTCTCTCTCTCTCTCACACACACACACACACACGCGCACACACACACACAAATTTACAGCTCCCCTACCTCCACGGATAGCAGAGAGCACTGTGAAGACTCCCTGTAGGGTTCAGGTAGATTGCCTCCTCATATCATTTCTGCAGTTTGTGCTACAGTGCAAACATCCAAGATAAACAGAGAAAAACAAACAAACAAACAAACAAACTGTGAACTCACTCTGAATAGTCTGGGCCTTTCAAGTGCATTCTGTTCCTACCAGTGTTATTGTAATAATACCTGCATACAAAACAGTCTTTGTACCTCAACAAACGAACCATGATTTAAGTCCGTGAACATGAAAGTATTTAAACTTTAAAGAGTTGATAATGTCTCAGACAGCCCCCACCCGTGTGTTTTGAGATATAAAAGGTGGTTATCGGCATCACCCACTGTGGATTACAATGCATTCATTTCTCTCTAATGATGTCGCTCATGCATTCTCCCAGACCTGGACGTTTGTTGAGGGCGTTTTCACTCAGTCACAGCGAGGGAACAGATGCCTTTAGGTGATAAGGTTTATTCACTGTTCGGCCATCATCAGCACATCTCATCTGCCTTAAATCCTAAAACACAATCCCCTGATTAACATCAGAGCCACGCGAGGACAAACATACCCAGCCTGCTCTGAAGGTGAACCCTCTGAGGACACGCTTTCTGCCTCGCAGAGAGAAGGGCCTCAGAGGAGTGCTGTGCTGTTAGAGGCTGCTAGAGGCTGAGATAGGTGCTGTTAGAGGCTGAGATGGGTGCTGTTAGAGGCTGAGAGGAGTGATTTTAGAGGCTGTTAGACGCCGAGAGGAGGGTTATTAGAGGCAGTTAGGGGCACAAAGGAGTGCAGTTAGAGGCTGTTAGAGGCTCAGAGGAGTGTGATTAGAGGCTGAGAGGAATGCTGTTAAGAGCTGAGTGCACATGGAGGAAGATCAAGGGATTGAGGTAAAGGTCCTCCGTGATATTCTCAAAGAACATGAACCTTTACTCCTTTAATAAAGCCATAAGAAATGCTAGAAGAGATAACTTCTAAAAATTGATTTCTAGAAATCTAAACAATTCCAGGGTGCTTTTCTCAACAACTGACAACCTCTTAAACGCTGCCCCCATATACACCTACATGTCCTCTACCTTAAAGTGTGAGGAATTTTTAGCATGAGTCTTGACTGCATTAGGATGAATATCACCCAGTCAAGGCCAAATGTTTTGCTTGATGACCCTCTTCCTCCACAGAGCAGTGTTATGAACTCATTTACACCAGTTGAGATGTTGAGCAAAGTGGTGTCACAACTTAAGTCGACTACCTGCCCCCTCAATCCTATTCCCACCAAGTTTTTTAACTCTGTATCTGTGGACAATTTAGCCATTGTAAATTGTTCCCTCAGTAGACATTGTTTTGCCATCAGTACTTAAGACTGCCCTGGTAAAACTCATTCTGAAGAAAAACAACTTAGACTCCTCAGTCCTTAGTAATTTTAGACAAATCTTCAACCTCCCCTTTCCATCTGGCTCAGGACTACACCATGGCATAAGAAGGAACAACATTAACTACCATAGCCATGCTGATGACACCCAGCTGTACATTTATGTGATACCCCTCGACAACAGCTCAGTTGACCGTTTGTTAGAATGTATTGCTGACATAAATGTGTGGATGTCACAGAACATCCTCCAGCTAAACCAGGACGCAACTGAAGTATTGATCATTGGTGAAAAAGTTGAAAGAGAGAGACTATCGGTGCACTTAAAAACACTGTCACTGAATTCCAAATGCTAGGCCAGAAATGTAGGTGTCGTGCTAGACTCTGATCTTAGCTTTGAGGCCCATATGACATGAACCTAATTTTATCACCTAAGAAACATTGCCAAGGTGAAACCTCTCCCATACAGATACTGAAAGACTAATACATTATTTTATTACTAGCAGGTTGAATTATTGTTATCTCTCTCCTGTCTGGCTTACCAAAAATAAGCGATTAGTCATCTCCAACTGATTCAAAATGCTGCAGCATGTGTTAGAAGGAGGGCTCACATCACACACCAGTTTGAAAATCACTACACTGGTTATCTGTCAGTTTTATAATAGATTTTAAGATTATTTTATTAGTCTATAAATCCATACATAATCATGCACCTAAATACATGTCAGACATTTTAATATATACACCTAGTAGGTCCCTCAGGTCAGGTGTTTCCTAGAGCCAGGACTAAGAGGCATGGGGAGGCAGCCTTCGGTTCTTATGCTGCTAGCCTTTGGAACACAATGCCAGAGGACCTGAGAATGTCTGAGACTGTAGTAACTTAAATGAGATCTTAAAACATACCTTTTTAATAGCTTTACTTACTACTTACTTACTTACTTACTATCTTAAAGTGTTCTTAATTTGTATTCAATGTTTTTTATGCTATTTTATATTTTGTATTCTATTTTATTGTTATGTTTTTATACATCTATTTTCATGGAAAGCTCTAAGTGCTACATTAATTTGTATGAATGGTGCTATAGAAATAAAATTACATTGACATTGTGAGGGGCTCAGATAAGTGCTGTTTGCTGTTCAGAGGCTGTTGGAGGCTGAGAGGCAGTTAGAGGCTCAGAGGAGTACTGTTAGGGGCTGAAATGAGTGCTGTTAGAGGGTCAGAGACAGCTAGAGGTTGTTAGAGGCTCAGAGGCTGTTAGAGGCTGAGAGGCTATTACAGTAGATGCTCAATGGAGTGCTGTTAGAGGCTCAGAGGTTGCTAGAGACTGTTAGAGGCTTTAAGAGGCTCACATGCTGTTAGAGGCTGAAAGGCTGTTAGAGGCTCAGGGGCAGGTAGAGGCTGAGAGGCTGTTAGAGGCTCATAGAAGTGCGGTAGAGGCTCAGAGGTGGTTAGAGACTGTGTTAGAGGCTGTAAGAGGCTCAGAGGCTGTTAGAGGCTATTAGAGGCTCACCTCCCAGTCTGTGTGTCATTGGGAGGCCCTCTGGAGAGGGTGGAGCCAGTCCAGCCTAATATTGTAATGAGGGACTCAGTAATTAATGCTGCACATAATGACATGTCCTTCATACTCTGAGTTTCTACCTTGAAGTAATATAGCTGTCAAGGAATATTGTAACTGATATATAGACAAATTGGAATCAAGTGAAAGTGTGCTCTAGGTAATTGAAATAATCCAGTCACCTACATTGTCCTTGGGTAAAGTAGTGCCTCAACAAAAATATATGATGTTTTTAATCTCTCGAAATACGAATTTCGTTCTGCTAAAAGTCGGTGACAAAATATATCATTGTTCCTCCCCTCTGCAGTCAATATTGCAGTATGGTTTAGCTTGATATGCTCTGGTGTAGTTTAGCATTTCACCTTCAGATATAATTTTGCTGAGGTGCTTTCTAGTAGGCTAATGTAGCTAATTATGTAAAAAAAAAAAAGACTTCATCTTCAAAGGATGTTCATTGATGTAATGGTTAGGACAGCTAATTAGTTTGCTTGGTTGTCTTTGATTTATATAGACCTTCTTATCATTCCTTAATCAGCTGCAACCAGTGACCCATGCACAGGCACAGCCTATTTCATTACTATCAAGTAATCACGAAATGCAGCTCTCAAGAGGAGTGTTTAAGAATCAAATGAGGTTACCACGTTTTCTAGATTGATAATTCAAATAATTGAGTTGTAATTACCCAAGGTGCATTGTTGAGGGAGGATTAAGACAACACATTGGATCATCACTGCTATAGGGACCTGAGGGCAGAAGAAAAAATCTATCCTTTATAAAAGGTCTCTCTCGTCCCATTGGGCTTACAGCCAATAAGCATAGAGAGACAATTTGCTGTCATTTTATTATATTCTGATGTGATGAATGACTAATGTATTAATGATTTTGGATCAGCCTAATTCTGATTGATCGTAAATGTGTGAGTATAATTATGCTATGTATATGTATTTCAGCAATAATGGAATGTGTTAGGGCAAGGCAGCACTGTAACATTGATTGAACATTAACTCCAGTCTTTGTTGCACGGTGTCACAGAACGAGGCAGGGTCGCAGCAAGAAGGTCCAGGGTTGATTCCCCGGTTCGATTCCCACTTGTCGGCACTGGGGATTTTCTCCCCCAGGGTTGTCAGGTACTCAGGTGGGGTATCTCCCCAGGGTCATCAGGTACTCAGGTGGGGTATCTCCCCAGGGTAGTCAGGTACTCAGGTGGGGTATCTCCCCCAGGGTCATCAGGTACTCAGGTGGGGTATCTCCCCAGGGTAGTCAGGTACTCAGGTGGGGTATCTCCCCCAGGGTCATCAGGTACTCAGGTGGGGTATCTCCCCCAGGGTCATCAGGTACTCAGGTGGGGTATCTCCCCCAGGGTCGTCCCAATACAAAAAACATGCAGAAGAATGGATGCTCTTCAGTCCTGTCCCTGACCAGGACTTGGACTGAGCACTTGGACTTGGTCCCCGGGTGCCACTGACGAGGCTGCCCATTGCTCCTGGCTGCCCCTGGAGGAGGACCACTGGAAAATGCATGTGTTTGTGTGTTGTGTGTTCCGTGTCGCCGCTCACTCTCTTGTGCATTTGTGTGTACTTGCCGTGTGGTCAATAAAACAACCTTTGAGGTCCTGTGTGAGTCTGTGTGAGACATCACTGCACACCGCTAACTCCCTGTTAGTCTTGCAGAGGGAGGCAGTCACATACAAAGTCTACTGATAGGGCTGCATGTGTGACAAGCCACTCCAATCGCTGTCTCCAATTTCTTGGGAGCAGCTCAGAGCTGCCTTCTGAAATAGACCATTTCGTCCAGAAAGCAGGGGAAGGTTTAGTCGTGCTCCTGCTGGGAGAATTTGTTTTCCAACCAGGCATCAGTAACCACGGCGAGCGGTAGATCATCATCATCATCATGCCAGGGCCGTCCCTCAGCGCCTGCAGGCCGAGCGGGGAGCAGTGGGGCATGCCTGACGGACCCTGCTCCCTCCTACTGTCTCCCTGCTGCTCCCCACACAAGGGCACCTTTGGTTGAACTGAACCAGTGGCATTTCAGGCCAATGCAGCACACCCAGAGCCGGTCTGTGGGAGGTGGGGTGTTAGGGAGCGGGAAGCACATCCCTTATGAGTCTGTTCCAGTCCTCTTAAACTCACCAACAACATTGGTTATTATTATATTATGGTGACCTTTGAGAGGACGTTGTGTTGAAGCAGCCTCTGCATATTCCAAGCCAGTGCATTCCATTTAAAGATTGTCCAGATATTATCCTCAGCCCCACTAGTACCAATCCAACACAGAGCACACTGAGAGGGCTGCTGATAGATTATATAACTCTGAAGTATAAGGGCCATTAAATAGTTGGATGTATATATATGGAAGAATTCTGCACAGTGAAACCATCCACCCCTCTCATTGGCTCTCGTAGCCCGCAGGAATGGAGATTTGTAGAGTGATTCTAATGTTCCATTACTTTGAGTTTAGAGCAATCAGCATGAGCGGACACACCGCGGCTTTCATCACCTCTGTCTGTAATGTGCAGCTGGATCATTTTATTCTGGCTGCTGTGTCTACTACGGGGGGGCATCACAAGTAGAGAAAATGACACGGTTAAGAGAAAATTGGTATGGAACTGGGCAGATTGCCAATGTGTTAGGGTTTGGATGGAGGACCCAAGAGCAGACACGATTGGGGTGAAAGCCCGTAGGCACGTTTATTGCGATCCGGGGAGAGGTAGGCAGTAACGTGATCCGTAGACAGGCGTGGGTCAGGCGGGGACGTGGTAGTCGTACAGGCTATGGTCAGGCAGGAGCGTGGTAGTCGTACAGGCGTGGGTCAGGCAGGAGCAGGGTTGTCGTACAGGCGTGGGTCAGGCAGGAGCGGGGTAATCGTACAGGCGTGGGTCAGGCAGGAACTGGGAAGACAGGGAGAACAGGGTAAGGCAAGGTTCAAAAAAACAGACGAGGCAGGGAGCTAGAGACGTGTACCCACTAGGTTGGTTGGTCAACGATCTGGCACAGAGGGCTGTGTGGACCGGCTTCTTATCCTGCTGGCGATTGGCTGATCAGGACCAGGTGTGTTGATTGGCTGATCAGGACCAGGTGCATTGAGGTGTGGAGGAGAGGCAATCAAGGTGACGCACGGCAGGTGTGGATCGGGGGCGTGTCTGGCTTGTGACCGCAGACGTGCCCGCAGTTCCCGCTGCAGGCTCTGGGAGGTGCTGGGGGAAACGGAGTCCGGCACTGGAGAGACAGGGACAGGCTGGGGACCAGCGTCAGAACCGGGGCTCGGGCCGGGGTCAGGGGGCTGAGGAGGTGGACGAGGCTGACGCGGCGGTGCCGTGACACAATGTCCCTTGGTCAATTTTCATAACTGATATGTTTTTTTCTTTTGCATCATACAGAAGCCAAACAGGATTGTTTATCCTCAGAGGTATTTGTATCTCTACTCCGACAACTTAAACATTGCAACATGAAAACCATTTATCCATATCTATTTTAACATGAAAAGCCTTTCTTCAGATCCGTTGATGGAAGACCCATGTACTGAGTTTACTGGCCTTGCCTCTTTACTTCTGACAAGCCCACCGCAGCGTGTCTCATTAAGGAATTGGAAGCACAGTCCATAATTAGATCAACACAATTTAATTAACAGCCAGATAATGATTCACGTAGGCTATGTTAATTACTCAATTAAATAGTAGGTAGGAGTTATCTGTCACATAGCTCTAATGCTATGTTATCACCATTTGCTTTTGAATTAGAATTAAACTGATGCAGGGAACAGGATCCAGGACCTCAGAGATTTGGACGAGCAGCTATTAGATTGGATCCGGCACCTTGTTTGTAATTATCCAAATCTGTAAATAAATTGTGGTAATATTTAATGTTATCTGTTCTGTTATTCTTTTACAAAAGTATTTCCCATTGAAGTTACTCATAAATCACTTGCTGGTCTATTTTGGATGCATTTAAAATATTTGTATTTTCTTTAAAATAAAAATAAAAAGATGTGACAGATGTCAATCACTCAGATCACGCAATGATCCCCTGACGCCTGAAGCGTGAGTTTTTTTGCAAGCGTAAATATTTTGCCATATGATTACTGTAAGCCCCACAGCTAACCAAGTGGGATTTTGTGCTGTGAAATGGTGAAATAAGTATGGCTAATGAAAGCTTGTAAGTCCCACTGTTGTGGGCATGCACATAGGGCCTCGGCCTCGGTCAGGATCTTTTTACCTGCGAGTGCTAGTTTCAGCATATGCTGGGAGCCAGTTTTAGCTATGGGTAGGGGCCCACCCAAACATGTGTCTTTCACCCCCAATCAAAAGTTAAAGGATAGGTTCACTATTTTGGACTTCAGGGCCTATTCTCAGTCTGTCTTGAACCTGACACGTAGAAACTATAATTTCCCTGATTGCCTCAGTATTGAGCTAGCTACAGTTGTTCTGCACTTGGCTACCTACAATGGAAGTCAAAGGCCAGTGAAATGTTGGGAAAAGTATGATAAATGTGCTTTTCCCAGCCGGGAAGCACAGAGTGTAATAATCTTACCAGTCTCAATATGCTCTGCTGTGAAATTTAGCGCAATACAAAACGGAATGTTGAAACAAAAGGTCAATTTGAAACAGAACTTCCGCAGTACATTGTGAGTGTGTGGGCGGGGCTTGATGACCTCTCTACAACATACTGCGGACGTTTACAGTGCGAAAGGTATGAGGTAGTGCTGTCACAAAATAGTTCACTCGACACTACACTTTCCTTGGTCCTGAGCAATACACCTGCCAACTGTTAACTTCATACAGTGCCCGGTTCTCGAGATAACCGTGATACAGACAGACAGACAGACAGACAGACAGACAGACAGACAGACAGACAGACAGACAGACAGACAGACAGACAGACAGAGATTCCTGCCTTTATAGTTATATTATTGCTAGATATCCAGATAACCAGGCATGGCTCTCTGGCTGCTCCTCAGTGCTCAGTGAGACTGACACTGGAAGGGAGACTAACAACAGCAAGGAGCTTTTCTGATAACCCAAATATTATTTGACTGGTATTCGATGTCTAAAGCAAAGTCCTGCCAGAGTAATCAGCAACCTCTGCAATGAATACATTTCAGCATTTACTTTGCATGTGGTAGTGAACATGTCATAAAATCACAAAGTTAGGGTTAGTGACTGTTTTCATTAGCTTTCCATACGCCTGTTTCTTCATGTCAAAAATTACCAGTGACCACAGTATCTGTCTGGATTAATGTATTCATAAATTAATAGTGTCACTCTGGTGGTGTGAGTCTTACAACTATTCCACTGTAAACACCAAATGTGGAGAAAGAGAACAACTATGTGGGTATCACTTTACATTACAGCTCAATAATAACAGGGCAATTACCATTTGTTACTATTAGTAGTTACATGTGTAGTTACCAGAGTAAAAGCATGTTAATGTCTTCATTATTACTAGAACATTACCAGCAAATAACCAGTAGTTACTAGTAGTAGTTACCTGTGTAGTAGTTACCTGTGTAGTTAGTTACCTGTGTAGTAGTTACCGGTGTAGTAGTTACCGGTGTAGTAGTTACCTATGTAGTAGTTACCTGTGTAGTTACCCCCCAATCCCCATGATTTGTTACATGGAAACAGAGACGGTAGTTTCTATGTAATAATTTGGAATCAGAGCTGGAAAATGCAACATTGTCAGTTTGTATTAACATGGTACTACTCAGGTAACTAGGTAACTACTACTAGTAACAAATGGTAATTGCCATGGTATTACCCTGGTATTACCTTGGTATTACCCTGCTATTACAGATGTAATGTAAAATGGTACCACAATGGGAATAGTAAGGGCACCATGTGTCGACCTGGCCGCCAAAACCGAAGGGTCGCCTGCCTGGGGATCAACCGTTAGTATTCCCGGGATGGGAGTAGTACCAGAAGAAGGTACTAAGAAAAGATTAGTAAAAGTCGACAAGGTCAAAGCAAAGAAGTCTTATACCAGGATTCCTCAGGATGTCTGGAAGAAGATGTCCACTAGGGAAAAGTCAGTCATCTTGGAGGAAAGGAACAGAGAAGCTAAGGCAAGGAGATTGTTAAGTAAGGCTATTAAGGCCGAGGTCCAACTAGAACCAGACCAGATAAAGGTCAAACAAGAGCCAGAGCAGCTAATCTGGGCCCACTTGATCCTGAGTCTCCAACCTTTGAACCCCTCAGTATTGAGGCGGCTCTTATGGGCTGCTCGTCAGATCCATTCTTGGGCCTTACAGGGGAGGGAAACACAGAGATGAGTGTAATTGACCTCCCCGCTAAGGAGGCCACCGGACAGGTGAGTGACCTCCCCTTTGAGGAGGCCACTGAGCCTGTTAGTGGCGGGACAGATGAGTGTATCAATGCCTTACAGGGGATGATGGCAGATCCTTTCGTATAAGAACCTTTTTTGAATGCAAACCTAATCTGTTGAAACGTGCTGATCATATTGTGCTTTGCTACACGCTTACAGTATGCTTAGAGTGCAGACAAGTAAACACAGACATGCAGATGAGTAAACACAGACATGCAGTGGTGCCGAAACCCGGGACTAGGGCACTAGTGATGTCTCCTGCCCTTGGGGCCTGGGAGTCACATGCTACTTTGGAGCAAATGCTGTCCCAAACTGTTCATACCAAAGCCTTGTTTGATGAAATGTAAACAAACATTCAGAGATGGGAATCAAAACCTGTGGACAAGGACAAACATAGCTCTCATCTGAATCCTGCTTCCGGATGTACCAAAGTCACTGGCTGACACAGAGAAACACATTCCATTATGCAGATTAAATAGATAAAATACAAATGTGATAAACTTCATATATTTTGTGATATATGGAGTGTCATGCACTGTAAGTATGTGTACGTCTAGATAAATAACTGCATGTATTGAAATTGTAAAACTACTTTCCTACCAGTGACTGCTTGTTAATGTTTGTACTTTGATTCCAGAATGGAATATAAAAGCTATGTTATTTTCAGCCCTTATCTACTTATATAGCGCTGATACTTTTTGGAGGGCTTATTAATTTAGTTGAACCTTTTGAAGGGCTCAATGTTTTACCTCTCCATAAACGGGCAAATGTACCTTTTCCAAACATATATAAGTCTGTAATGATTATTTCCAGCAGTCAATCAAATTCTGTGGCTTTCTGCAATATAATTAGCTCCTGTAATTCAGCTATTGTAGGAGGTTATATTAGGGTAAGGGTTAATATAGTTATATTAGTGTTAGATAAAGGGTCAGTCCCTGGTTATAACCTCATTTCTGTTTGCTCCACTATGTCTCAGGACACAATGTGAGACCGTAGTGTTACCTGCTGGTGAGTGTTGTAGGATATGGAACATGAGAATATAACAATGACATGGGCAGTACCAGGCAGCACCAGGGTGGTGATGTGATGTGTGACTGGGCAGTACCAGGCAGCACCAGGGTGGTGATGTGATGTGTGTCTGGGCAGTACCAGGCAGCACCAGGGTGGTGATGTGATGTGTGTCTGGGCAGTACCAGGCAGCACCAGGGTGGTGATGTGATGTGATCCCCCCCTCCCTAAGGTAATACCACCAGTTCTACATGCTAAAACCCTAATGCTGATTGACAGCACATGAGGGCTCTTCCTCAATTTCTGCTTTTTCCAGCACTCTTATCATCAAAGGATCTAGGGAACGATAAATATGATTCGGTTTAAATGTATTGATTGTGGTTTTACACAATGGTCCCAGAAAGAAGAATACATAATTGTGACAGGAAAGCTTTTCTGCTGTTTACAATAAATATGCTCAAACAAGGTTCACCTCATTCTATGTCTCAGAGGGCTAGATACTCTGAATAGTTTTCTGCAGTCTGAACGTCTGGCTGATAGTAACGATACTGTTGGGACTAACTTACTAATGAGTTCAGATGTGTAGAATACTAACTGGGACATGTGGTCCAGAGCATTTCACTACCTCAGTGAATTGTTGTTTGTTGTTTTGCACTCGACAGTAGCACAAGACTATCTATATTATTTCTCATCAATAACCCTACTGTTTTAATGGTAAATGGACTGCACTTATATAGCGCTTTTCGACCTTAGCGGCACTCTAAGCGCTTTACAATGGCCTCTCATTCACCCATTCACACACACATTCACACACCAATGGCGGCAGCTGCCATGCAAGGTGCTAACCTGCTCATTGGGAGCAATTTGGGGTTAGATGTCTTGCTCAAGGACACTTCGACATGTGGACAGTCGGAGCTGGGATTCGAACCACTGACCCTTCGATCATTGAACGACCCACTCTACCAACTGAGCTACAGCCGCCCGTAATATTACAGGATCCTTGAAAACTCACCAAGAAATAAATGAATGAGGTCAGAGTTAGGGTTAGTTGCTGTTGGCTGAGCCTGGCCCTAATACATGTCCAGTTCTGCAGAACAGCTTTTGAAACATCTAAAATGGCAATTTGTTTTGTGAAAACCTATAAGGTTCAACCCTCTATGATCTGGGTCTGTTGACATGTGCCTGGCATGTATATGTGATGCTACCAGTATTATATGACACCCTGGAATAATGACCTATGTAGAACACAGACACTGGTGATGCGTATTTCATAAATGTGCCATGATAAATATGCAGGATAGTTAGCTTGTGTCCCCGTCTCATTGGTATGTACCCAGGGTCTATGCAGTGTTCTCCAGGCCAGTATCACATCACAGTGTGTCTACCTGATCACCATGTACTGTAGGAGGCCTGCTCAGTGGACAGACAGAGACTACTGATCAACGTGGGCCAGGTCTGCTCAGTGTACAGACAGAGACTACTGATCAACGTGGGCCAGGTCTGCTCAGTGGACAGACAGAGACTACTGATCAACGTGGGCCAGGTCTGCTCAGTGGACAGACAGAGACTACTGATCAACGTGGGCCAGGTCTGCTCAGTGGACAGACAGAGACTACTGATCAACGTGGGCCAGGCCTGCTCAGTGTACAGACAGAGACTACTGATCAACGTGGGCCAGGCCTGCTCAGTGGACAGACAGAGACTGCTGATCAATGTGGGCCAGGTCTGCTCAGTGGACAGACAGAGACTACTGATCAACGTGGGCCAGGTCTGCTCAGTGGACAGACAGAGACTACTGATCAACGTGGGCCAGGTCTGCTCAGTGGACAGACACAGAGAATGTTGAAGAGCTGTCACTCCTGACTGTCCTCATCCTCTTAAATGCTCTCTCATCAAAGGTCACAGAGAGTACGTTATAGCAGACTCCTTCTCTGTTCAACTGGGTGGCAAATGCACAAATAAAGTGACACACTTACTGTGCATTTCACTCCAAGCAGCCAGTGAACTAATGACTGTTTCCTCTGCTCGGCTCTTGGCACAGAAGAAGTGTTGGGGTCACCTGTCTCTCAGTACAGATTGAAGCAGTGTTGGGGTCACCTGTCTCTCAGTACAGATTGAAGCAGTGTTGGGGTCACCGGTCTCTAAGTACAGATTGAAGCAGTGTTGGGGTCACCGGTCTCTCTGTACAGATTGAAGCAGTGTTGGGGTCACCTGTCTCTCTGTACAGATTAAAGCAGTGTTGGGGTCACCTGTCTCTCTGTAGAGATTGAAGCAGTGTTGGGGTCACCTGTCTCTCTGTAGAGATTGAAGCAGTGTTGGGGTCACCTGTCTCTCTGTAGAGATTGAAGCAGTGTTGGGATCACCTGTCTCTCTGTACAGATTAAAGCAGTGTTGGGGTCACCTGTCTCTCTGTACAGATTAAAGCAGTGTTGGGGTCGCCTGTCACTCTGTAGAGATTGAAGCAGTGTTGGGGTCACCTGTCTCTCTGTAGAGATTGAAGCAGTGTTGGGATCACCTGTCTCTCTGTAGAGATTAAAGCAGTGTTGGGGTCGCCTGTCACTCTGTAGAGATTGAAGCAGTGTTGGGGTCGCCTGTCTCTGTGTAGAGATTGAGGCACTGTTGGGATCACCTGTCTCTGTAGAGATTGAAGCAGTGTTGGGGTCACCTGTCTCTCTGTAGAGATTGAAGCAGTGTTGGTAAGTCAGTAAGTGAGTAAGTACATTTTATTTATATAGCACTTTCCACAGAGAGGACTCACAAAGTGCTTCACGCAGGTTAAAATGCATACAAAGAATCAACAAAAATAAACACAAGAAACAGGACAACAGTCATAAACATACAGTCAAATTAATTTAACAAATGCCTTTCTAAACAGAATCGATTTTAGCTGCTTCTTCAAAATGTCCACAGAGGCCGCAGCTCTCAAGTCCTGAGGAAGAGCATTCCACAATCTAGGTGCCCCAGACTCAAAGGCTCTGTTACCTCTGATCTTAAACCTGGTGAGAGGGACAACCAGCTGGGAGCATGTGCATGGAGCAGGTCAGACAGTTATACAGGTGCCTGACCATGCAGGGCTCGATATGTAATTACAAGAACCTTGCACTGGGTCCTAAAGTTAACTGGAAGCCAGTGCAAGGAGGCCAGGACAGGAGTAATATGAGAAGTTCTACTGGACATGGTCATCAGCCTGGCGCCGGCATTTTAGACCAGCTGAAGGCGGTCCAAGGATGCTTTGCTGAGGCAAGTAAAAAGAGAATTACAGTAATCCAGGTGTGATGAGACAAAGACATAGATAATTATTTTTTAACTCAGAGTGAGATCCAATATGTCTGAGTTTTGCAATGTTTCTCATATGGGAAAAACATGTATGGGTCAGGGACTTGATGTGCTTGTCAAGGTCCATAGCCTGATGAAAAATGACACCGATAATTCTCAGGTTCGAGCGGACATTACAGTTGAGGGACCCAATACAGCTGGCCACCTTAGAAGCAATGTTGTCAGCAGCAAAAATGAGAACTTCAGTTTTGTCATCATTTAGTTGGATAAAGTTACTGGCCATCCAGTCCTTAATAGGAGACAAACAATCATGCAATACATTAAAATTATCATGTTAGGTTTAAAGGAAAAGTACAACTGAATATTGTCTGCGTAACAATGGTATGAAATGCCTTCGAATTTGCTGATATTGAGGCCAAAAGGAAGCATGTACAGAGCGAACAGAACCGGACCTAAAACCCATCCCCGGTTCTCCACACAGGACTCAGACATATGAGGCCAAACAGCTACAGAGAAACTCCTACCTGAGAGATATGAGACAAGATAGTCTAACAAGATATGGTGATCCACAGTATTGAAAGCTGCCCTGAGATCAAGCAGCACCAGGATACAACATGTTCCAGCATCAGAGGACATCATGATACAATTTGAGACTCTAAGCCAGGGGTGTCAAACTCAAATACACAGTGGGCCAAAATTTAAAACTTGAACAAAGTCGCGGGCCAACATTGAACAAATGAAAATTTTAATATGGACCCAAACAAGTTTTGCTTTAACATTGAGTGTGCACTAACATATGTGAATACTCCCTCAGACACGAGTGTTGGTGCTCCATCTGCTCAGTAGAGAAGCTTGTAAAACCCTGACTGTCCTACAGCCAGGCAGACAGACAGACAGCCGGCATGCAGACAGACAGCCAGGCAGACAGGCCGGCAGGATTGAATGAACAGGAACAGAGCAAACACAGCGGCCGGCTAGGTCAACACAGGTGTCTCTATCACAGTGAGACGTTACATAACGTAAAGCTTCTGTTTTCTGCCTTTCTTTTCTCCATTTTTAAGAAGGGGTAACACGGTTACAGTTGTAGTATGAGATTGCTATGACTACTGTCACAGAAGAGAGGGCGTTTCTGGGTCCTGTCTTGATTGACGCGCCAAAACAACAGCAGAGCATTATGGGATTTGTAGTATTAGCGGTGAATGCGCTGTATAATACTGGCGGGCCAGCTCTAGTAGTCATTTGGTATTGCCTCGCGGGCCAAATTTGGCCCGCGGGCCAGAGTTTGACACCCCTGCTCTAAGCTGTCTCTGTAGAATGTTTCTGACGAAAATCAGACTGGAAGGCAATTCAAGGCAACAGTGATCTGGCTAGCAACAACTTTTTCTAAAATCTTTGAAATAAAGGGCAGCTTAGAAATAGGCCAATAGTTAGATAGAGAGGGGTCCAGGTTAGGCTTTTTACAGAGAGTTTAAAATAGGAGGGAACACAGAAAGAAACCAGTGAGCTATTAATGATAGAGAGCATATAGGGGCCGATGGAGCTGATTACATCTGGTGTCACCTGTCTCTCTGTACAGATTGAAGCAGTGTTGGGGTCACCTGTCTCTCTGTACAGATTGAAGCAGTGTTGGGGTCACCTGTATTGTGTGTCTGCTACCCGCTGTGCCAATCCAGCCTATTAATGCAGCTTCATAGCTGAGTGTTACATCACAGCGACAGAGTCTTAATTTGTTAATGCTTTTGGCAGATTTATTGGTTTGTGATTGTGATTGATAAAAAACACCTCTCCCCGTCTCCTTGCCAGCTACATAACTGAGAATGGTCTTTTCCTACCCTGCAATTCCTCACAATATCAATATAGTCTAGTCTTAGTTCTGTTCTAAAAGGAAATAAAAATATAACATGTACCACTGAAAAATACTCGTGTCTCCTTCGGTAGCCTCATTGGGATGCAGGATTCATGAGGTGATGCTGAAAGAGACTGCACTTTCTACAATGTGACTGCTGTGACGAAACCAGCTGTTAGCCATTTGTCTTCGTATGGTCAATGAACCAGCATTGAATATACAGCTGCTCCAGAGGGTCCCACTTATTACACACATCTGCTGTGGAGTTAGCTGAGCACTTGGCAAGCCAGCATAACTTAAACAGAAAAGTTGTAGATGTTGGCAACTTTTACATCCTACTCAGATAGGCAGTTTCCTAGCTCATCGATATTTCATGTTTCCGGTGCTGCTGAGGCCTAATAACAACTAGCAGTACAGGAAGCAGGTACCGTTGAGCAGTGTTAAGCCTTCCTAACTATCATTCAGCTAGAGACACATCATGCTGGCTGCATAATAAATCAAGTAAGCACGACCGTGCGTTTGTCCTTGCACCAGAACCCTGTGTGGCGGTGGAGTCCTAGCCGTATCATGGCTGTGTCTCCTGGCTGTCTTGTCTGAAGGATGGACTAGGCCACATCTGATCAGAGCTCATTAGTCAGCACAAGCAATGTGTGTTCCTTAACAATCCTTCTACTCTCAAACGCATTCCAAATCAACCTTTAGTCGTGTTGCAGTAGCTCACAATTTTGATGTGACTGAAAGACGTGGTTGTTGTTTTTTTGTCTTTAATCTTCAGTGTGAGAGCCTCTCAGAAGTAAGAAAAACATGACTCCACAAAAATATACATTTTTGTCCCCAGAAATAATCTATCATTAACTTGGTTTAACATTATGTATGCAGACATATCCTCTGGGACCTGGATGCTAATGTTGGCCTCATCTGCATACATTTGCATCTCAGAAAAACTAACAAGGACATGAGAAGGTATTGTGTCTTAATGACTGCACTGCACTGCACTGCACTCACTCTCCAATGGTTGGATGAGACGCAAATTCATGCTGAAGCTCAACAGAGGTTATTTTTCAGCAGATATGCAAGGAGGACCTTCCATGACAGAGGATTCTTTCAACCAATTATTTCAGAAATGATAACAGTATCACTCATTACTAACCGTGGAGATATGTGGTGTTTTCTAAACCGAGCAGTTATGGAAGCTATTGCCCTGCCTAAAAGTGACTAGGCACTGTCATTCCTAAAACCTCAACATGCTATTCAACAGCTGTTATTTTACTAGAAAAGCAATGTCAATGTGTTATCTAATGAGAAGGGATTAGTCCATTCAGAAGCAGAGTCTTGAAAGGATTACCTTGAGCCTGCTGGATTCCAGCCAGAGGTTGTTCCCAAGGAAATGCATCTATTTCACTGAGATGCAGAAATGTGCTGCTTGTTTACAGTGTCACAGAGAGGTCAGATGGGGAAAAAAGAAGTAGGAGATGAGTAATGGCGGACTCTGCAACAAGCTGCCATATTGCAGTACTGCTTTTATTGGTGTAGTAGATGATGTACACTATATCCACTGACTTAAAGCTGGATTTCTGAATTAAAGTAGCATATTTCAATGTTCGCAATAATCAGTCAGTTGGAGGCGGTTCTTCAGAAAGACAGCATTTTTCTTCCTGGTGTTTATTTGCAGTTTCTTTTATATTGAGATCCTCACATCTCCCTCTATTGTATGAAATCAATATTTGAGTCACGTTGTTTAGTACTGGGTTTCATATTTTATTGCAGAAATCCATATTTTCCCTCCCTCTCTTTTTTTAAAACGGAAATTCAGAAACTTCAAATGAGACTAAACAAAATATCAAGTAGTGAAGTTGATTTTCTGTGTCTCCCCTCAAGGAACCGGCAACCAGACACTTGGTAAACAATTCATTAAAAGTGGAGGCTTCAGAATTCAGTCAGCCCACGCAGAGGTGCACGAACAATGACACCAACAAAGAAAAACCCCATCACATGATCTTTGGAATAATTTCTTAGACACCAGTCAAAGCAACTAAACTGGGAAGTGGGTGTAGGGACAAGAGCCAGCTAAGCAAACAGACCGGGGTTTGGTGGATGGGGTAAGGGGGGGGGGGGGGGGGGGCAGCTAGCCTATCACAGCTGCTGGTGTTGGGAGAGCTGGGGGGAGAGGACCAGGACTCTATTGAAGACTGACACTGGCAACAACAGGGATTCTTGCACATTGATGTTCTTTTGAACCTCAGTCAGGAACATTTCTCATGTCCGTACAGTATGTACATTAACCCATATGTTTTGGTATGCCCAGGGTGGGATTCGAACCCTGTCTTCCACAGATGGACGCCGTTTTAACCAGCTACCCCGATGAAAAGCTAGCTCTTCATTGGCAGGTTCGACCAACAACTCGCTACCTACTCGGGACTCACAAGGACATACATATTTCATTTCCGTTTGGAGAATGATATTATATCCAGGTTAAATCAGCCCTGATGACCGGATGCTTGGTTTTGGATTAAAGACAATTGCATGGATTTAAGGGTGCTGAACCTATTTTCTGTTATTTGGTTTTCTGGTACCTCAGCAATTTAAAAAGTCAGTGGTGTGGTGATCTTCTCAAAGATGAAACACAGGCTCAATGTGATATTTTAAATGTAGGACTATGACCCTACTATCTGTCTCGTGAGTTTTCACACGGCATTGTTGTCATCGTGCACATTGGGTGGCGCACGCTTGTGACATCATCCACTGCTCTGTTGCGACACCCCAGCGCCTTCATGACAATTAATGGAGACTTCTATCATGTTTCCCTCTTCAGAGCCCTGACAAATTTCACTCAGTGTATGAAATGCAAAACAAGAGAGAATAAGATCCTGGGCCTGCTGTATGCCAACGTGAAGGAGGCACACATCTCTGTTGCTGGTGCTCTGCTTGTTTTCCCCTGATAGGTTTAGCAACGCTTCCCCTTTGGGTTCGTTGTGGGGGGGTGTTAGTGTTGTTGTGACATACATGGTTAGAGCATTTGTCTCGGGGGCACATCCCTGGTTCCTGAGGGGTGGTCGGTGTGGTGGTCGCTTTCTCGCACCACTGGGCTCTAGTGCATAAATACCCACCATATGTAGTCACATGAAGACAAGGGAGGAGTCTTAGTAAGTTTTGGCTAGGCAGTTAGGGGGGAAGCTCTGCTCCAATGGGCTGGCTGTGCCGTGTCCACTATACACATTGAGGTGTCAGCGTTTGGTTGGGTTCCTTTAGTGTATTTTGGGGGTTTGGTTGATGATTATGGTGAGTGTTGAGGACTTTGTGCAGGCTCCTTCTGAGGAGTTGTTGGAGCTATGTACTAAGGATTGGTTGTTAAGCATTGCGGCACGTTATGAGATTGCGGTCAGTGCCAGTCGGTTGATGGACGATGTCAAGGCTTTTCTCAGGACAGGGCTGCTTGAGTTAGGGGTCCTGGTCTGTAAGGGTGGCGGTAAGTCCCTATTAAAGGTTAGCTCTGCGGGTTTGTCTCAGTTCTCAGCTGGCCGTGATGTTGCATTGATATTTGAGCAGCTAAAATAATTTGTTCTGTTCCAGCTTGAATGGGACAAATAAGTTACTCGGCTTAATAGGCTATATTATTCTTGTTAAAGTGCAAAAATATCATTTTGTTGTGTTATTTTATTGCCATATAGCCATTTTATGAGGAGTATGAAAGGACAAAATTAAGACTTGAGTTGTACAGTACAATCCTAAGACCGTATACCGTAAAAAACGATGCGTTCTTACGGTACGTCCATTGAACGGCTTCTGGCCGATATAGGTATATAGTGAGCTGTGGTGGTTCTATTGTTAATCTGCTTCCAAATACCAGGGTTTGGGGGATCGGGGGGCTGGGGGCCCAGTGTAAGGTGGTTTCTGTTATTATTGTTGGGTTTGGTTCTTTGTTGCAATGGTACCATTGCAATGGCAATGTTATGACAAGGTAGTATGTCCCAATTGGATGCATACTGTGTGAAAAGTATGTACTTTATAGGGGCAGCTGTAGTAGCCCAGCCCACACTGAAGTTCCAGGAGTGGGTCTCTCTCTCCTTACCCCATTTTGTTTACCTATCCATATTTTCCCTCCCTCTCTTTTTACAGAGAGATAGCAGGAGTAGTGAGGTACCAGGAGAAGGGAGCTAGCATCAGTATTGAAGTAGAGTAGTTGAGAGGTACCAGTAGTAGTGATGTAGAAATAGTAGTCAGGTAGCAGTGAGGTAGCGGAAGAAATGAGGTAGCAGGAGAAATTAGGTAGCAGGTGTAGTGAGGTAGCAGGAGTACTGAGGTAGCAGTAATTGAGAGGTAGCAGGAGTAGTGGGAGTACAACTGTAAGTAAAACGTATTCATTAATTTCACACAGAGGTAACATTAGCAAGGAATTGGCATCTGTCTGTTTTTTTCTGCAGGGAAAGATCTGGAACTATTTATCCAATTAAACTGCTGGATAATTAGATGGCCTAGTTATTTTTGACAGAAGTAAATTGGTTGGACTCAGGTATAAAAAAAATAAAAAAATAAACATCCCCAGAAAAGAGGGCTGTGTGAGTGCAGTTGAGACCTATATCTCCTGTGACAGACAGACAGACAGACAGACAGACAGACAGACAGACAGACAGACAGACAGACAGGCTGATAGACAGGCTGGCTGGCAGGTAGGCAGGCAAGCAGACTAACAGACAGGCAGACAGACAATCTGGCAAGCAGACAGAAAGCAGACAGACAGGCAGGAGGACAGACAGACCGGCAGGCAGACAGACAGTCAGGAAGACAGACTGACAGGCAGACAGACAGACAGGCAGCATCAAAGAGACACCTGTCTGTCACTTCACAGATGAAGCGGCCCAGGTTAGTCCAGAGGGAAAAGTCTCCATGTAATGATTAAACACCTGGTTCACCTCACCTGTTTGGCTGTGTGTGTGTGTGTGTGTGTGTGTGTCTGTGTGTGCGTGTGCGTGTGTATGTGTGTGCATGTGTGTGTGCGTGTGTGTATGTGTGTGCGTGTGTGAATGCGTGTGTGTGCATGCGTGTGTGTGAGACAGAGAGCGTGTGCCGTTACTTGTCTATTTCCTGTGGCAGAGACAGAAGGGTCGGAGGTCAGTAGGAAGTCTAATAGAACGGCCTGGTATTCAAATGACAAGGTGATAAGTGGCTTCCAAAATAGTTGTCCTCTAGATGTTTTCAGCAGATACGGCCTGACGTCTGGACTTGAAGGGTGTCCTTCAACCTCCCACAGGAGGGGCTCTGGCAATTATGCGGGATGAAATCTGTGACAGGTAATGGGATTTCCAGCGCTCCTCAGGATTAGCATTCCTCTCCAGGGAGGTGCAGGTGGCATAGTATGACTTTATTTCCCTCGGATGAGCACGTCGTTTATATCTTTAGATTTGATTTTGACCTCACTGGGTGATAACGGTGCGGTCTTGTCTCCTGAACATCCTTGAGCACGTTCCCTAGAACAGATTGAGATGACCCCTGCTCTCAGGACAGTGGTGTTCATGGGTACAGACACTGAATAGAGGACTAATGATGACTCACTATTCCAGATGAAGGTCTTAGTTACAAAGATGAAGTTTAATGTTGTCAGCTTTAATGAAATACGTGTTTTTGCAGCACAAAGGTAGAATTAGAACATTATTTATATCTCACAATTATACAGGAGCTGGCTCTCCGGAGCTGGGCTCAGTCTTTTCTCATTTGCATAAATCTGTCAGATCTAGGCTATAGATAGCCTATTTCAGGGATGAGCCAAAAGGATGGTTATAAATGTGAAAGTGAAAATGTACTGCACATTGTGATAATTTGGCATCCAAATGAATGGATCATCACATCTGATTTTTATAAACCCTCCCAGAAAAAAAGCTGTTTTCTGAACATAGCCTAATAACTGATCCGTAGCCCGTAGGCTAGCCGTCACACCGAAACATATTCTTACACGATTATCAAAAAAGATGGGACAGCCATCCACGGAATGTTTCAGGTCTTGTTGGAATATAGTACAGTCTACATAGTTACCCAGCTAGCAGATTATGGGTGGGCAGCCAGCGGCCACCGTAGGCCAATTCGGCGGCTCCGCTTCATTCTTGCTCATCGGTCAAGCCAAGCGGTTCGCCGGCAGCTCGCTGGCATGACCAAATACGTTGCTAGCAGTTCATCGACGGCTATGGAGTACGCTAGCCTACTATGGAGTCGTGGGTATTGGAGTAGCCTATAGCCTACACACTATACAGGGACTATGGGAGCAGTGTCGACAGTTCTGTATTCTCAGTTTATTCTTCCTTTATTTTTAGAGAAGGGAGAGTGAGACCTCTTTTTCGCAGACATGAAACAAACACATATTAAACCTTTTATTAATCCAATAAAATACACAAAAATGAAACACAAAACAAAGCATGTAGCCTATAAACATCAAAACAAAAGCCACACATAGCCTACCTGTAGGCGACACCAGAATGGCATGACAATATGGTTGACAGAATAGGCTATATTAAAATAAAGTCAGTTCAAAGTTTCTTGGAAGAGTGAATTAGGCCTAGGGTAAGTTGTCTGTAAATGTTGCGCAGAGCCTCTCAGGGCTAATGAACATCTCCGCCAGTTTAGGGGATGTTGTGTTTGTCAGGGGCAGCAGGTGAGGGGATTTGTGGAGGCTGTGAGAAATGCTGTTCGACTGAGAGAAAAAGTGGTCTGTCAGCGATGCAGAGGAATGGCTTTTTAAAACAAGATTTATTTCTATGATTTGCATGAGAGATTTGTGTCAGTCAATTTCAGATGCATCTGCTGTAGTAACGGAAATGTGAGGCAATGTTATTCTCTTTGTTCTATAGCAAAGATTTATGTCAGCTGCACAGCTTGCTATAGTTATTACACACAAACAAACACTCAGAAGCAAGCAGACCCGCAAGCAGACCCGCTTCCACACAGCGGCGGGGCGACGGCAAACATTTTAAAGGGAGAATCTGGGAACATGAAATGGATCAATTCTTATTCTCCCTCCTTAACTCACCATTATCACAGACTTAGATGTGTTGTTATTTATCAATACGATAATATATTGTGGTTATTATCATCGGATTGCCCTAATATTGCATTAACATTGTTACAAGGTATTCAAGGAGAATGCTCGTTTTTGACAACCTGGACCTTATTTACGGCATATTATAAGACATTTCACTCATCGAGATAACTTTGGTGTAATTCGGAGGCCTGTAGAAGAAATTTAAAATCCAGCGCGAGCCAAGTATATCCATGTAATGGCGGCGGACGGGGCACTGAGAATGCAGCTTCTAAAAAATCTATTTTCTGCCACGAAACGGTTGTTTTCATCAATCTATCTTTATGAATCGGTAGTTGTGCTTACATAGAGCGAGGGCTTGTTGTGGTTTTTCACATGCCTCTGTAATATGATATTTAGAAACGTCTTTAGAAGAACGAAATAGCTTTCCCACTTGCTCCAGCACGCATGCGCACAGCGCACAAACTGGCTATTCTCCGTCTGTAGGCTACACTCGCGGCTCACATTCTCTACGCTACGATCGGCGTCCATCATATTCTAAGTCATCTTCTATATCCTCAAAATCTGATAAATATTCAGGCATATTGGACACAATATTCCAGGCACCAACAAGCCGATCGTAGAGTAGAGAATGTGAGCCACGAGTGTAGCCTACAGACGTAACGGAGAATAGCCAGTCTGCGCGCTGTGCGCATGCATGCTGGAGCAAGTGGGGAAGCTATTTCGTTTCATAAGATCATATTACAGAGGCATGTGAAAAACCACAACAAGCCCTCGCTCTATGTAAGCACAACTAGCGATTCATAAAGACAGATCGATGAAAACAACCGTTTCGCGGCAGAAAATAGATTTTTTAGAAGCTGCATTCTCAGTGCCCTGTCCGCCGCCATTACATGGATATAGGGGAGGGCCGGGACGAAAGTCGCGTTCAAATTTTCTCCAGAATGACTGGACCTACAAATATGTGGTTATACGTGCCTACACATATTACCGTGTACGAGCTCCCTTCAAATTTTGGGCGCGATCGCAGCATATTTGACAGAGATATCGATGGAAAACCACTTTTGCCCCATATAAGTAAAATAATGGTCTCATAAGCATTTTTCGATTGTAAAATTGTGTTCACTTGTTTTAGTTTGCAAACATACGCAATTTTCTTAGCATATCTACTGGCTACATGATAACATAGCTTTCAAGTTTCGTGCGAGCAAGTCGTGCCTGCAAGCCAGGGAGAAATGACAGGAGACCATGTCGGGACAGAAGTCGCGTTGTGATGGCTTAGAACCAGAGGGGTGCGCGAGTGACATTTGGGCAGAATGAACAGGTGAAATGAAAGCTCTCGAAGAGATCTTTCTAATGCTATTGGTCAGCTTTGTATGCAGTTTTAATGTGAAAGATACATCTTAAATGCAGTCAAGACAAATTATTTTGCCTCTTAACTTTTGTCAAACCCCCTGGTTCCAGTCAATGGGATTATAGGCTATAGGCTACTTTCGTTTACAATGACGTTACCTTATGAACACAAATAGCTTAACCTATAGGCCTACATAAAAACAATAGCCTAAAACCATGTTTATTTACAATGTATTTTCTTTCATTGATAGCATGCCAATATATTAGGGTGAGGAAAACGACGCGCGGCCTCTTTAGCCCTGAGGCCATCAGGCAGGCAGCTCAGGAGGTCGTTGAAGGCTATATATTATTATGATAGTATGTCTAATAATACATTCGTTGAAAGTAAAGAGAATTACATGCCAAAAAAAACTGATAGGACACACTTTGCAGCAATGCGACTTTTGCCCCTCTCCTATGAGACTTCTGTCCCGCTCGGCAGGGACAAATGTCGTATTGCGCTCGGTCCGTTCTCGCCCTATTTATGTTAAGCTCTTATATCCTAGCACGAAAATTACAGTTGATAATAGTGAAGGACATGTGCAAGTTGTGTGTCATAAAATGTGGAATCTCTATCTCTATTAATTTCGGAGTAAATGGAATCAAACCAAAAAGTGCGACTTTTGACCCGGTTCTCCCCTACTTGGCTCGCGCTGGATTTTAAATTTCTTCTACAGGCCTCCGAATTACACCAAAGTTATCTCGGTGAGTCAAATGTCTTATAATATGCCGTACATAAGGTCCAAGTTGTCAAAAACGAGCATTCTCCTTTAAGGCCTCTATCTGGATGTTTGGAGGTGTAGCGAGGCCAGCGCGGTCTAGCCTGGTTTCTATAGGTTCAGCAGCCCGGAAGCCACTGACTGATGAGTCAAGGTGGAAGAGGTTTGGAGGAGATACAGACACGACGCAGAGCAGCAGTCGTCCAGGCGCGCTGACGCAAAGCATTCGTGGAGGAGGGTTAGAGAGAGTTCAGGTGATAGAAGATTCCATATCTCTAATGTAGCGCAATAGAGGGGGGAACACATTGGTTTTCTCAACGATGCTGTAGTCTAGCCCCGCCACGCATTCGCCAACCCTGTGGCCTTTTTTTCTGTGTGTAATTACATTGTGCTCACATCACCCACCTCATACCGCAGTGCAGTAGCCTACCTCCAGCAGCGCCAACTCGCTCGCTTGCATATCTGGCTCGTTATTCCAGTCTATGCCAATGGGAATCTTGTTAATCTCTTTGACAAACGTTAAATCTCTCCTGTACCACAAATCAATGCATGATAGCCTACTGTGGTGGGTCCAGCAGTAATCTGTCTCAATCAGACGATCTCTTCTCTGCAAGGCTCTCTATAGGCTACATACAGGTGCCAAATATTGTTTCTGTCCCCCGCACCATGGACTGTTGTTTACCGAGGTGAGACACCCGTGTGTAGGTGGGATGGATGGCTGCATGAATGGATACGCCTGGAACACATTATGAACTCCATTATGAACATTATGAACTCTACGAAGACCACGCATTGCCATAGCCTATCATAAACCATCATTCATAGTGTGCTTATGTGAGTAAACTAGCCTGTATGCAATCATCCATCTATGTCTGAGTGAAACACTGTTAAAAAAAAAAGAAGGCTTTATAAGCCACGTCACTTCATTTAATTGGCTGATTCAGTTACATAGACCTGTATTCCAGGGCGTGTCTAGTGTGCATTCTAAACTCTGTTTCAGTTTGAATTGGCATGAGTCTGGCTGAATTGATGTGCATACTTGGTGATTTCAAGGAGCATCGCTGCCATCTAGTGCATCTGTTAAGTAGTGGTGATGGTGTTTCTCTTGTGTGATATTGCTGTATTCTACCATGGCCCTATGCTTCCACTAGATGGAGCTATCCATTCAAATGTATTCTATTACATCCGCTGCGTGTCTGTTGTAATGGATGTGTGGATGTTCTCTCCACCTTTATAACATAGAAGTATGCTTGATATTATTTATTTCACTCAGACATACATGTAAATAACTACTATGATTATCCAGCTGACATTATTGTGATAACAAAGAGAGTGGCAAGTAACAACTTTATTGTAATAGTAATAAAGACCAGCTTTATTTTGTCTCCTTTATCAACATAGATTTTACACTTTTTATAACTAAATGGTGATTATAGCCCCAGGGAGACAGTTAACCACCCACTTTGAGCTGGAAAGTACTTCTAGAAGCACAGTGCCCATCTGCCCCATCAGGAAACCGCTCAAACTAATCTGCACACAGAAACGTGATACTGACAAACACAAAAGGGACCATATTTGACAGTTGGTCTGTCGGATGTGGCGATGCTATATGATCACAATAGAAAATGTCTTACACAAATGTTAGCGTGAAAACCATGAAACCCTGATTCATGTCATCTTTTCTGTTTTACGATGTAAACTGATTTATAAATGTAAACTGGAGAACAATGTTTGCCTCAAAAAGAATGTTTCATCTTTGAATGAGTGAGATAGAGTAGTCTAGGGGCCCCAGGAGAATATGAAGGGTATCACAACCAGGTAGGCTTTGGACCAAACCACAGTCTAGGTTTAGACACAGACCTTACAAACCACTGTCTAGGTTAAGATACATCTTACAGACACTGGCTTATCACCCAGAAGATCTAATTCAAGTTCAGATCAAGCAAACTTTCAAACTAACTGATTGAAATTTCAAAGGCACCAACAAATCACTGTAAAGTGATTCTTTCAAGTCTGATCCTTTTTGAGAATAAAGTCAGTTATTTAAAAGGCCATTTCTTCTCCCAGACAACTCCTGACTGGCAGGATTACTCCAAGACTTCTGTCTTCAGCTCAGTCTCCTGCTCCAGTCCTATGTTAACTATGCAGCATGACATTAAAAACACACCTCAGTTAACCATACTGTTATTTTCTGCACCACAGTTTTATATCGCAGTTCAATGTTCAGTTCTAAAAAAAAAAAAAAATCAAACCACGTCTTAAAGAGGTTGAAAACTAGTCCTGTTGTAGCCGCCACTCAAATCATACGTGACCTGTGGGAGGGAGCAGTCAGCGAAGAAGTTGGGGAACGCCAGAGAGCACAGGGTGCTGTCCTCCAGAGGCCCGGACACAGAGGAGTCTGAGTGAGGGTAGAGCAGGGTGTGCTCCGGCCCTGTCCGCAGGCTCTCCCCCGGCCTCTTAGCAGGGCTGGTGCTCCAGGGCTCAGCGTAGAGGAAGCCTCCCACCAGGGGGTGGGGGTCGTAGGCAGCGGCGGGGTCCGACGAGCCCGCCATCTCAGGCTGGACCCTGGCCGGCATGCCCTGGAACAGGTCCTGCTCGCCGACCATGTTGCTGTAATCCGGCCCCAGCAGCTCGAAGAAGTCCGTGGCCTCGGGGTTGCCCCGCTCCAGGTCCTTCAGGCTCATGCCGGAGGTGGAGGTGACCCTGGGGCTGTTGGCGGGCTCCGTGAAGAAGGACGGGGGCAGGTTGCGGTGCCTCAGGGGCGGCTTCTTGGCTTTCTCGCCCCTGACGTCCTTCACCGGGTTGAACAGCGCCGCCAAGCTCTTGGTCTGCAGGTTGGCCTGCACCCCGTCGCGCTTCGGTGGGCTCTTGCCGTGGAAGGGGCTGGGCTGGGGTGGGGGCGAGCCTTGGCTCGTGGCGGGGCTCGGAGCTGCGCTCCCCGGGGGGGCGATGATGCTGGTGCACCTCTTGATCTGCTTCTGCAGGTACTTGCGATGGTTGACCTTCCTCTTCGACTTGACCGGCTTGTCCAGGGCCAGTTTGATGTTGCTGGAGGCCGAATCTATGAAGCTCAGCAGGTCTCTAGTGGTCTCCCTGTAGTCCCCGTCCAGGCTCTTCTCCGTGTCGTACTCCATGACAGATCCAGGGAAACAGAAACTCATGAAGTGGGAGTTCATGATTGCAGTCTGAACAGCCATTCCTCGGCGTCAGCTGTACCATCTGCTACAATCCTAAAACAAAGAGCCTGGTCACAGCGCGTCTTTCTCCTCTTCCGGGACGGCCAGCACACCCTTGGTCCTGATGCTGGTCATGCGGCTCCTGTCGACTCACCAGTGTAGAACTGAGGGCCACTGTTTGGGGAGAGTGGAGAGATCTTTCAGTGGGCGTGGCCAATGATGTCAGAACATAAAAGGGGAGGGGCACAGGGACCCCCGAGACTTAACTCTTTGCTCACGCCTGACCACCTGCAACTGAGGATTTGTCTGAGGTTCCCTGCTGGGTCAGAAGACAATGCTTCTTGGAGGGACTGCCCCCCCCAGCCCCCACCCCTCCGTTTGACTGGTAATGTGTGCCAGGACACTGTTATGAAACTGGAGGATATTACTGCAGCCACACTAATCTACTTCATTACACATTAACGTTGTGTTAAAAGTGATTATTTTGTCTCAGCAAAAATGGTTGGTTATGTGTCACTCAGTCTATATTGTAAAATAAATCACAATCATACTGAAGCAGTGTTAACCTCTCCAGTGTGCTATGATTGTCATTGTCATACATAACTGTCTTAACATTGTAATTCTACGTTTTTGTATAACACAAAGGTTTAACAATTTGATACAATTCAAAACCTCCCAGATGGATTAGCATGGGATGCTACCCTCCCCAATCACTGCCCCCTGATCACGCTTCAAAAACACATTCTGCCACTAAGCCTACATACTACATCTATAGTGTGGGAAGATGTTCTTGCGTTAACAGATGCCACCATACGAGAGCTTCCCAAATAGTTGCTTGTGTCTTAATCTGCTCGTGGTGAAAGTTGATTTCTTGTGCATTCCCGGACCAGTGGGAATTTCTGCCCCTGCCTGACAGCTATTATGGGCTGGCTTTGACATACAGCCCTACAGGGTCTAAATAGCCTCTATTCTTCCCCCGGCAGTGAAAGGGAGCTTTGTGCCAGAGATTCATTAAACTGCACCTCACAGCCCCTTCGTAAAATGGGTCTCAATAATGAACAGTCGATTTAACTAGAAAAGCTGCCGGAGCAGTTAAATTAAAGGGGTATAAAGTGGGGTTCAGGCTCCGTGTGTGCCAGAAGAAATGTTGACCTTAAGATATCCTGGGTATGAAACTTCTGCTGTAAACAATAATGCATTTACAGGAAGTGTCTTGGCCCGCAGTGAAAACAACAGAGGATGTGTCCAAGTCTCTGGGTTTCACGCTGCCGATGTTTATCCCATTTTAAGTGGAATTTCTGGGAGGAAATATTGGGGCTTTTGGGTATTAAGTTAGGTAAGAAGTCCTAGAGCTTATAAGCGTTCCCACAGTACAGCTAACACCAAAAAGTTTTTTTTTAAATCAATATGCCTCACAACTTTCAACATGTTCCTGAGTCCCCATTGTCCTTTGACACTATGAAAAGATCGGCTCATTTACATTTCTACATTTTATTGCCTCCAGAATCCTTCTTGGACAGAGTCAGGTCTGGGCTTACATTTTGGAAAGTTGCAGGAGCCCAAAAGAGAAGACATTTTGTCCTTACAAAAGAATCAGGATGCCTTTCCTCTTAAAAAGTGCATTTTAAGGTGAAGCTGTGAATCATTGGAGGGGCGACGCAGCCTGCGCACTGAGAGAGAGAGAGAGAGAGAGAGAGAGAGGCCGTTAAGAAACTGTCATTCTTATTTAAATTCCTGAGAAGAAAAGGGACAGTGAAACTGATAGCACTGATCTAATTATCTGTAGCCCAACACAAGACCCTGGCTGAATGAACCTCCCAGAATTGCTGACATACAGGCACCATAAACAGTTGGCAAAGAACAGAAAAATGTTACAATTCTGTTTTAAAAAGCGTATTCTTGGTCTTTGTTGGCCTCCCTCTAGCATTTCACAGAAAAGCAAGGTATCTAAAAATAGATATTCATAGCATCCTCCACCTCTAATCTCTCATTTTGACAACAGAAGAGAAAGAGGAACACACTCATAGTCTACTGTATAGTCTACAGTGACTAAAAATTGAATATTCACTTTATCAGTCACATAAAACAAGATATATATTTTTATGTTGAAGCTAATAGATTGTAAAATCAGTCAAACAAGTAAAAAAAGCTATAAAATGAGAGGTCACGATGCCAGCACACCATGAAATCTCTGGGTCAGCTTGCTGAGTGTAATTTCTCTTCCCAGTGCTTGCCTGCAGCTTGGCACAGTGACATCATCAGAGGAAAGTCGACTCCTTCTCCCCTCCCCCCACCCGGAGGCTTTGTCCTGGCGGGTCATTCACAGCTCTGGAGCCTCTCCGGAAACCAGCCTCTACAGCCCCAGCCAGGGCCCCGCGAGGGGGGAGAACACTGGCTGAATCTACCAAGGAGATTTTGGAACACTTGAACTTGCACGGCTTTCTCTGATAAGCGAAGCACCACGTTTGAACATGAGTTCCTCTGGTGCTGAAGTCTCGTTGGGACACGGTTCCAGCATTCAGTCGACAAGAAAGATCAGTACACCAAAGGCAAAATGGAACTAGGCCAGGGGAAGCCAAGGTAATCGTCCATAATGACAAAACAGACACGGGACATGGAAATAGTAGGCTACTCTGTCCACATCCAATTGTCCACCCATCAGTGGTAAGTTTCTTATGTACACACGTCCATATTGTCTGGATATTGTTTAACATGGCCCGCCACGCCCTCCTTCCTCCGGAATTTCCTCCTCAGCACCCTGCCCCCAGCGGGTGGGGGGGTGTCCTAGGTTGTCCCTGGGGGGAGACACCCACAGGCTTAAGCTCTTCCCTCCAGTGTGTGGTCCCTGTCTGCACGCTGACACACCCAGAGCCCGGGGTTAGCAGAATACTAATAACAGCTTTGATTGATGGCCATGTCAGGGACAGAGAAAGACCCCACAAAATTAATGACCGCTCAAAGTCCTGAGAAAAGTTCAGGAGGACTATGTAGCAGGGGACCTCCCTCCCCCCACGGCACATTCACATCTGAAATTGGTCTCTGAAATGTTGCTGAAGTCCGTCTTTTTGTTTTTCAGAGGACAATCTGGCCCACATCCTACATAATTTACAAACATTCTGACAACTCACCAGTGACGTTAGAAATGTAAATTTCCAATAAAGTAAGGATGAGGACTGTGATATAACGTAATTTTTTCACGTTATTTAATTGCATCGTATTCACGTATCACTATAACGTTACAGCAACGCTGCCGTACAGTCTCCACGAGGACTGGTTATTTTGCGACCATATAGGACTGTTGTCTGTTGGTAATGACGCAATTTTACGTACTAAGCTAGAAGGGTCTCAAGGTTTTCAAACAACTGGTATCAAAAAATGGCCTCCAAAAGGCAGTGACTTTCTGATGAACCACAAAGACCCCCCTCTGTGCCCCCCTCCCCTCCTCCTGTACCCACCCTGTCTCTCTGTTAACCTCACACCCCACCCCCCATGTGTAGAATTAATAATATTCCCGGCAGGGGGGAGCCAACCTGAGACCACGGGCCATCCTGGTGCTGCTGTCTAGAGGCTTTTGGACACTGGCCAGTGGATGAATGTGTGTCGGGGGGGGGGAATCCCACAGGTTGGTCCCCGTGTGCCGGGGGTCACCGTGCTTTACTGCCCCCGCCTCCCGCCGGCCTCTTTATTGCCCTCCTCCGATTGGGCCGTTATTAAAGCGCATGCAGCTGTGCCGCCGTGCGGAGGATGACCGGTGAACCCCGGCGGTCAGTCCGCCTCACGATGCCGCCTACGGCCGGCTGTGACGGTGTTAGAGAAAGCACAACACACCACACAGAATGGGAGAACCTGCTTTTAGTTCATCAAGGCGTTCGGAAAAGTGCAATTGTAACAAGTATTGCTGTAAGACGTAGGCTTTGTAAGAGAATAAACAGCAGCACCACACAGTACAAGGAAAAAATACAGTAGCATTAAAATGTGATTACCTAGAAAACCTGTTCTGATCACTGACTTTACATTATTGCTTCCCTTTACTTTTGTAAACAGTTTTTTTTTATCCTGAGAATCTGCTGGATTAAAATGGAATAGTAAAACTAATCTCAGATGGACATGTTTATCTAAATTAGTTACACAGCAAGAGAGAATGATTGTAGCTAGCTGGCATCATAGAGGTGTACCGCGGAAATGCGAAAGGGTACAAAAAATCACAAAAACAGTCTTGGGTTATTTTATACTCCAGCCCTTTCTGAAATGGGCTGAAAGCCAAACAACCATCGAAAAAGACATCTTTGGCAGATAGCAAAGGACACAGTGGTGGTAGTTCATTTAAAGCTGCTCAAACAGGGAGATCGTTAGCCCATGACTAGAGAGGAGCGCTTGCAGGGCGTGAAGACCAGGAGTTCAGGGGTCTTTCCTGGCCTGCTGGATCCAGTGTTTGAACAGGTCCACCTCCAGGGCGCGCGCCCACAGGACGGAGTGGGGGTCGTA
This sequence comes from Borostomias antarcticus, assembly GCF_949987555.1. Taxonomy (NCBI): domain Eukaryota; kingdom Metazoa; phylum Chordata; class Actinopteri; order Stomiiformes; family Stomiidae; genus Borostomias; species Borostomias antarcticus. The sequence continues at coordinate 33,124,182 of NC_140234.1, read as the reverse complement.
CTCATTGTTGAAGCGCAGGTCCAGGTGATGGGCACCGTCGGGGATCACTATGGCAACCAGGGAATCAGAGATGTTTCGGGTCACCCCGCCACCTGACCACGGGTCAAGTCCTCCGTTACTGAAAGAGAGAGAGAGAGAGAGAGGAAGGGAGAGAGAAAAAGAGAGGGAGGAAGAGAGAGAGAGAGAGAGGGAGAATAGAAAGACCAGATCCATTTCGCTTGATAACTACAGGGACAACTCTCCAGAACACGTGTGGATTTCCTGATATGGTGTGGAAGAGCAGGTGCCATATCACCAGGTGCTCACCTGAAGATGATGTTGCTATGAGAGGCGATGTCCACTCCCCCGTAGACAGTGGCTGCCCAGTCCGGCCGGGGCCTCACTCCGAACAGGGCCTGGCACTCGTCTGAGAAGGCCTGGAAGTTCCAGTCCAGAGGCTCAAACATGTCGTGAACCCCATCAGTGCACATGGGCATAACCATCTCTGTACAGGCCTGGGAACCCAAAAACAAGACTGTTTAATCTTAAGGGGTTTATCCTTTAAATACATTTCAAATTTCAACACAGGGACATTACTACAGTTAAACACCACAGGCTAGGAAGGCTCTACCATGACTAGTGAAAATCAACAGGAGCAAATATGGTTGGATGAGTTAGTTTGCTTTTCAAGGACAGCTCACATCAGCTAAGTAATTCTATGTGTACTGTAATGTTGTCCACTGTATATAGACAACATGTCCCCTCCTGGGGACTATTAATAAAGTAATCTTGATCTTATGTCCTGTTAGCCCTGGACAGTTTTCTCTTGAAAAAGACATGCAAACCTGTATAAATAAATGATAAGTCGATAAACCAGTTTGATATGGTGGTGATGCCTGTGTGTGCGTGTGTGTGTGTGTGTGTGTGTGTGTGTGTGCATGTGCGTGTGTGTGCTACCTGGTAGTACCAGCCCATGAAGCCCAGGTTCCCGGTGGCGGTCTGCGAGGTGTTGAGACAGGGCGCGGCTCCAGTGTAGTTGTAGTACACGCTGACCGCTTGAGACACGGCCTCCAGCAGGCGCTGGTCAGACACTCGGGGGTCCAGCCCCAGGTGCTTACAGACCACCTGAGGACAACGCCAACTCAACCGTCTGAGCCAAACTAGCATATACATAATCATACATTTTGTACACTGTGATTACAAATGTGTTTTCAGATGAGGCACTTTCAGGCGTTTTGTTTGTCAACAACCAGTGTGAAGTTGCAGTTCCACACACACTGGTTTACAACATAGAAGCTCTGAGTCCCTCACGCCTGGCCTGTTTACAAGATGTTTTTCTTGTGGCTCGTAAATCCCCTTTTACTTCCAGAGTGCTGGCGTCTGATTTGCATATGAAATTGAGTGGAATGAAACTGAGCTTAACTTGAATTTATGGCTCTCAACTTGGCATGAGAGGAAGCACATTCTGTTTAGCCATGCATGATGATGGGAGATTTAAAACCATTGATATGCTTTTCCCAACCCTCGTCCTCACAAAACAACATTTTGTGTTCCGGAGTTTCTTTCAACCGATTTTCATTTCTTTTGATTTCCATCTGTATTTTACTTTGATCGCAGTGACTGAACTAGTAGTTGTTAGGGTCGCAACAGAGCTGGCTGTTGCTGTTGTCGTTGGTAAGGAGGTTGGTAGCATGGAGTCTGTTACTAAGGCTTTTGTCTGCAGGCTGGGGAGGGCTGGGGCGGAGGACCCTGCTCCACGGTTGAGGAGGGAACAGACATGTCCGACCACAGATTTATACCGGGGGGAAAAAAACCTGCAATTGCTCTAAAGCATCTTCTCCCTACTTTTCAGATAGGATTAGGCTTATACATTCATCTCTGCCAACAGATTTCCACCCTCTAAGCCCTCAATACCCCCTTCTCACAGTCACTCAGATAATCACATTAGCTTTGTCATTAAAAAAGCTCCTCTTTGCGCCCACTGCCTAAACCGCTTAAACCACCCATAGGGGCTGCATACATTACAGCCTTTCAGCCCACAAACCTCCAAATGACCATTTAGTGTTTGTCTCAGCCAGCGTGACGCACCTGAGGTGATTCTAAAACTGCAGAGTGTGCATTTCCATTACAGTCCAGCAAAAACTAAAAGGCACACTACCGAGAACATATATCATCTGTGTAACCCTGATTGTTCTGTGGATGACCACGGGAGGGTGAGCAGGCACTAGCAGGGGTGTTTAGGGTCAACTGTGGGGCTAGGTTTATTCACGTGACATGCCAAGACTACTGGGAGACTAGGCTCTGCTCAAGTCCATCAGATACCCCGCACAGCAAAACAGGCTCTGCTGAATGAGCACACAGACAACAGACATATTTGAACTACAGATCCCAATCAAAGACTACAACAAATCTAGAACAACAAACAGGCTTAGTAGTAACTGTGTTTGCAAGACTCTACTGGTGAATGACTTACCTCCTAAGTATGACATGTGACACATTTGCAACCAAGTTGCCATGTCAGACAAAATGGAGGCAGTGAAGCATAATGTAGATGCGATGATTGAATCTAGAGGATGAAATGTCCTCCCTCTCCCTCCCTCCCTCTCTCTCCCCCTCCCTCTCTCTCCATCTCCCTCCCTCTCTCTCTCTCCCTTCCTCCAGTCATGTGACCAGCCCCCATGGAACACCTCTCAGATCTGAGGGAGTGTGTATATGAAAGGCTTGTTGGTAAGAGAGGAGAAAGGAACGGAGGCTCACTTGTAGCTGCTACTTCACAATCTGACAAGAAATGGGATCCTCATGAATATTAATGAATTTAATTGACAGCAATAGTACACGAACGCTACATGAAGCTGAAAGACCCACAACATCCGCTCGTAACACAAGAAGGACTGAATGACACAGTCATCTGCATTAAGGAGAGACTTTCAAGCCAAACGCTGCTTAACTATAACTATAACAAAATTAAGGGAAAAAGTTTAGGCTTTTCAACACAATGTAAAAGCAGGGCCTCGCCAGATGCCAAATAAACACTATAGCTGGTGCTTTCTTTAGTTCAACTATTTCCATCTCTATCTGATGTGATTGTCTCAATTCTTCTGATGTATTAAATGATTGACGTAAGAAATGTCAGAGTATGAATGGCTTAATGCATATCTTGCGGTGCCAGACTTTCGAGTTACTACATGTACCTGTATGGGCCAGGGAGGGAGAGGCTGGAGGAAGTTGGCCTCGTAGGGGTAGTCCACCATGGCCAGGTTCACCCACGTCGCCTGGAGCCAGTATTTGAAGCCAACCGAGTCCTCCTGCTTCTTGAGTGGGACGCACAGGCGAAACTCACTGGACAGCCACTGGAGGCCATCATCTGCAATGAGAAAACACAGAGAGAAGAGCACAGCAAGGTCTTAGTGAGTGAACATCTCTAAGAAAAAAAAACTTGACACTCTGGCTGTTAAAAGGTAAAAGAGATCAATATGTACCCTACCGGTTGAGGAGATGTTATTAATGGCCTTCCACGACCTCCTGATGTTGACATCACAGTTGGGTCCGCTCCTGGCAAAGTCCTGTGTGACGATTCTGTAGAAGTCTCCGCAGGGCACCATACCAGGGAACTGCCAGATCGGCGCAGATGCTGCCAAAGCTCTGGAATTCACCACAAGGAAATTCTCAACGATCAAAGATATCTACCACAGTAAAATTACACATTTCTTCATTGAGTAACTATATGAGCATGTACAATTATAATTGTGAGGTATAGGCTACATGCGTCATGCTTTTAGCTAACGTTACAAGTGCATAGTCTACCATTACGACCACACAGTCTCGCTCCTGAGGCCCTTACCCAACTACAATGTTGGGGTACTTCATTCTCATCCAGGCAGAGAGCATCCCTCCGTACGACCCCCCCACAGCGATCACCGGGCTGGCCTCTGCTCCCACCATGCTCTTCTTCAGCTCCCGGACCAGTAGGGCGAAGTCTGCCAGCGCCTGCTCCGACGTCAGGTAGTTCAGGTGTTTGCTGTCCTGCAGATCACGACGACAGCATAGCCTGAGTACCACTGTGGTTGGGCGCCTGATACTCTGCAGCCAAAACACTCCAGCCCGAAAGCTGCTAGGGTTCATAGCGTCTTAGGGGGATAACACAGTATGCAATACATACACTGTAGGAGTCTTGACCAAATGGCATGGACTCCCCATAATAGCGGTGTTCTGCAAAGACCAGCATGGCCCCCAGCTCCTCTGCAATGTCCCACATGAAACCCTGAGGACGAAATAGTACAGATTCATCTGCATGATGCATTATCCAGTAGGTGCTACATTATCCTGTAGTTATTACATGGCTCTCTGAAATACTTGATTCTGTTTGGACAATCGACACATTCTACGGTCAATTATATCTTGGGGCAATGGAGCAATAATGACCCTTGCTAGGGCCAACATTGTTCAACCGTTGTTACACACAGTACTCTGCTAATTTAAATTAATCTAAGCTAATTCACTGGCAAAAGAAAAAGTGTAGGCCATTACCACCATGGACATTGCTGCATTGCTTAAATGTCACTTTCAATGGAAATAACAAGTAATTGGCTATGTCGCAATGTTTATACAAAGCCAAGCAGTAGCGTTGATGGTTGATAGTGTAGCTCAAGCCAACCGTTAGCTACAAACATATTAAACATCCTATATTCAAATCAATATTTTGTCCCTATGTATTAATTTCGTTGGTAAGTAGATGCTACATTATCCAGTAGGTGTTACTGTACTGTAGTGTAGACTACAAAGAGAGGGAGAGGATTACAGTGTTGTTGCAGAACCATGTGATGTCTCCTTCGTTGCCGGTGTAGAAGAGGATGGGACCTCCTTCCTGGTGCCAGTGCTGCTCGTTAACCAGGTATCTCTGTTTGAACGTGCCATCCTCCAGGAATCCAAAGTGATCGATCTGAAAGCACGTCATAGAATAACCTTGAGGCTTAGCAATATCAATATTGGCAGGGCAACTATGGTACAACTTGAGAAGGTCACAGTGACATGACTAGATCTGCGAGGCGCACCTACGCCAGAGGATCCGGTCCACCCCACACCCCAGAGATGAGATGGGTGGCTATCTGGCACCGTTCCATCTTTGGGTTACCCCAGGCCAGATGAGAGGGTAATTAGCTGCAATTTGTATTAAAATCGTGAGCCAGTTCCAGGGATGCCACATTAGTTCCAGTTTAGCAGAGTACTGCGATGTCCTTTCATCCTACCTCAGGGGCTTCTCGGTGTCCTCCCAACTCTGCCATCCTCTCTGCTCTCTGCTCCAGAGAGCCAGGCAGATATCTTCACAGGCTAGCGGGCCCCATGCTACTGCTGTGTGTTATAGAATAGTTGCCCCCTCCACACACACACATTTGAAACCCACCCAACACTTAATACTGAATGTTTTTGTTTTGCGTTCACCCCTCTCTCTCTCTCTCTCCCTTCCCAGTGGATACAAAAGCGGCAGCAATTTTATGAGCCAATGACAGCAAAAAGATTCTCAGGCTTGAATGTGCCTATTCATCCGCTAGCCTCTCTGAGCTTGGCACTGTGTTAGACTGCTTTTAAGGGAAATGTTCAGTAACTTTCACCGGCATTAAGTAAGCACTGAAGCTGAACTAATCTTCTAAAAGGCAAAAATATAAAACTAGTTAACAAATACCCAGTGCTTCCTGGCTCCCTCAAGAAATATTGTTTTCACATAACTGATAAACCCAAAAAACAAACCACTAGGCTTATAGCCAACTTTTTCAAAGAGTGTGTTCGAGACAAAATATTCTATTGATTAATTCCTATCCTAGGTTATGTATGGTTATAGTATGACTGTATTCAATATCCATCTCATACTGAATAGTGCCATCTTGTGGTATCTACAAATATCACTTTCTCAACAGTCATTCAGACAAGGGCAGTTCCAACACAGCCAATCTTGCCTTTCTGTCTAATTTATTAACCTGTACAAGAGTAAGTCTAGTACTCCTTTAACCAGCCACAGATAATGACGTTACATTCAGTTTCTGAAATGAAGAATATAGCCCAAATATGATGCTGTCTAAGGTTATTAACCAACTGACACACACCTAATGCAGGATACAACTAATGAGCAAATAGTCTAGTTCTGTAAAGACAAGAGATGCTAAAAGAGGACTTCCATGCTTTGTCTATGGCCAGACTGAAGTTAACAGGATTTCCTTTGCTAGGATTCTAACTGCTATCACGTCTACTCCCTTCAGACCAACAGCCCATCCTACAGTAGACATGGGAGAGGAAGTGGGATTGTGAGTAGCTATACTACAACTACAGATGTATCCAGGTAAACCAACTGGTGCACTTAGCCTTTGCAAACCGATTTGATTTTCTCTGTAAAAGCCTACATAGGTTAAAATACTATGATAAACAAAAAAATACTTTTAGGATAAAAAGCATCCTCAAGAGAGGGGAGGAGACAATAGTAATGTGTATATAAACAGGAACCACTCCTCTCTTCCTGGCTGCTTGGCAGATGAGTTTGGACAGAGCGTGGGCATGATGAGACTGATTCACTGTCAGGAGAACAGCGTCTTGTGACCAGGCTCAGGTTCACATGCATCTCACCCTCAGTGAGATCACCCCATGCACATGATATGACAAGCTGGTTCAAAATTACAATCATGAATCAGAGAAACATGTTGAAGAGTGGTACCATTTGTATATGCACAAAAGATAGAAGTGGGGATATATGGTGGCTAGATGGCACCTACAAGACTATAATTCTTCAAATTCTCTATGCGCTCTCAAGCTCAGTGGCCTGTGGTTAGAGTGTCTGCCCTGAAATTGAGAGGTCGGGGGTTCGATCCCTGGCTGAGTTATACCAAAGACTATACAAAATGGTACCCAATGCCTCACTGCTTGGCACTCAGCATCAAGGGTTGGATTAGGGGTAAGTCCCTGAGACATACTGGTGTCATGTCCAAGGGGTATACTTGTACATCAAGCTGCCTCACGCTAAGGAATCAGGAGATAGGCTCCTGCCCTATGGGCCACTTGGCTTGAGAACCATTGGTTCGGCTACTTACTTATTTTACTCCCAAGCAGCGTTTGTAGGCAGCATGCCAGCAGGACTAGCTTTTAATGTCTTCCCCACTCTACCAGGAAGCGAAAGGAAAACACTGATTGTCTGCTGACACAATAGCCAAGCAGGTCTGTAGTGATTAAGTAGGCCTGTGCAGAAAATTGAAATTAATGATATCCTGTAGAAAGCAAGTAGTGCAAGAATTATGACTAAACCACAAACAAATACAACTGCAGCAAAGTATACAACAAATATATCACGAACACAGAACCATCATGTCTGCATAACTGAAAAGTGTTCTAGGACAAGATTGTTTAACATGTTCTGTCAATCAGTAACAACCACTGCTCCAAGTGCTTTGCAAATCAGTCTGACCCTGCTACTTTTACACATTTATATCAGTTTACTACGCAATAGCCTAGTGAACACCAAGAACATACATTTAAAATGGATACAATTTCAAGAAAAGATTGTGATCTCCTGACAATTTATTTATTTATTGGCAATCTCTGTCAGAAGTCTGACGATATGCTATAGATGGCAATATTTAACTCACCTTTTGTTCAAAATATAATGTTTTATAGGTTATGTCGTTCTGAATTGTGTAGTCTAAAACTCCATGCCTCGATAAAAGTTGGTGTTTAAGAGCAGACACATTAAAACAAAAGAGACCTAAGAAAACGATGCTGGTGACAGCAGCCATGGGCGACGCAGACACAGTCCTGGGGTCTCCTCTCATCGTCGCGGCGGTACTGAGTGCAGACTACGGAAACTGTTCCAAGGGGTCAACTGATAAAGCCATCTTCCCACACGGGAGTCCCATGATGCCGGAAAGAGGAAGGAACCTGTCTCACGCTTCGCTAAGAGGAAGTTAAAAGTTGGTTGTCAGCTAAAGTGTTAGTCATTATGGCATGAGAGTAAGCTGGTTCAGGTAGCGGCCCTAAAGCTTTATTGTGAACATGTTGCGAATACTGCTTTACGATTGTCGCGAAATACAGTATCGAAGATTAGGGATGTATTCCCTTTCAGAACTTGCTCCCTCTTAATATAGTGTACTGCGGTCCTAATTCCTTTCCTTTAAAGATATGAGACGATCCTGAAATTTGAATGTGTCTTGCTCGTATTTCTCGTATTAATTAAACCCACAAACCATTATCAGACCAGATCTAGTGAACGAGGAGTCGAGGACATGAGAGCTGTTTTCCAGAATGGAACGTAGCCTACCTTGGAATGCATGGCAGAATCATGATGATGTTTACTCTTATTATTTTGAACCCACGATTACACCTCCATGTTTTGAATACGTGGCCCTTAGGGGGTTAACGTTTTGGAAGTGGAATAGGAATCTCAACATAATATACCATTCATAAAACAAGATTTCTATTCCACTTCAAAAGCGTTGATAATACTGGGAGGGGGAAAGGGGGTATTTCAGTAATTTTCCAAACGAGTTCAATGACAAACTGACCACTACACCAACCAGGCCAGGTCCAGCCTGGCTTATGTGCGTGGCTGGCTTGTTTCTGTTCAGGACTGGTAGGACGGAAGCTAGTCATGCCACTGAAATAGCTGTGAATTTAAATTACATGAAATAATGTCTGATAAATTAAGATAGGTTTTGTCGCCTGGACACATCAGTTCCAATGCTTCCATAGCTCATGAGCTCACACCAACTAGCAGCAGCTTCCATAACATTAATGGTAGCGGTCAGTGGCTAAAGCATTTACACTGATGATTCCTGTAACGTTAGCTATTTTGCTGCAATTGGTTCAACTTCTGTTTCTGGACAAAGGTAAGGGATAAACCCAGATAACACAAGGCTAGCGGACCTACAGGTCCCCGATGGACAAGTTGGCGGACCTCAGGCGGAATATAACACAAGGCTAGCGGACCTACAGCAGGTCCCCGATGAACGAGCTAGCGGACCTCCGGCGAAATCTGCTGGCGGCATGGGTGCAGATCAATTTATGAAAAACACAAATTGTCCCCCCCCCCCCCCTGAAATTGAACAAATGTATTTTCCGACTCCATATTCCCAATTCTAAAATAAATGAAAATTGTGGAACAAATATTTTTATAAATATATTTTCCAACTCCACATTCCATCTCTAGCCTACTAGACCTCACTCCCTACTACTTAATACAACTTATCTCTCCACTTTCTCTCAGCCACTGGAACGTGGCCATCGGCTGGTGCTGTCGCAGTGGTCAGTAAACAAATGCCTTTCTGTGAGTAATTTTGATTGAAACTTCCTCAAGAAAAGGAAAGTGTGCCCATAAAGATTTAAAAACGTAATCAGATTCTGTTTGCCGCCTCAAGTGAAATAACTTATCCCTAGCCATGCAGATCTATATTTAGAGTAGCTAGCTAACATGAGCTTGCAGCTAACATTGCAGTTAGATAGCTTGCTAACGTAGTTGCTTAGCTTGCTCTAGGTTGGCGAAGAAACAACATTTGTCGAAAATGGACACAAACAAGTGTGGGTAATGTAGATTCACCCACATTAAAGCAATACATTGCAATGTTTGGACCTGTCAGAACGCCAACTAACACCTAGGTGAGTTTCTTGTCTTTGAAATCGAGTTTAACATGTTTTTGAATGATTTTTCAAGATGCCCATCAACATCCATTGTATGACCAAAACGGTGGTAGAGCAATTATCAACTTTCTCAAAAATGCTAATTTTGTCAACGTTATGATCTGAATCATTGTATATGGTCATAAGTAACCTTAACAACTGTGCCCCTCTAGACACCCCCCAGTAGAAACACTCCAGCGGATTGTCGCTCTGATTCCGATGGAGGACTGATATCTGTGTGCTATCTGGGAAAAGGTTGGAGTGAAAGGATGAACATGTGGAGGTTTGGGGTATAGTCCCATAAAATCATCCCCACCGGGTCTTGAACCCCAATCTCCCAGGTGGAAGTTCAATACTTTAACCGCTACTCTACTTGTGCAGTGGAGATCGGCAGGTTGATTTTGGTGTTCTTCTTTATTTTGTGCTGGAACTACTGCCTCTTGTGGTACCAACAGAGAAATGCAGGTCAACATTGACCGGAGTAAGGGAGGGAGGGAGTGACAACCCGACAAACGCTATCCTAGGTGCTGGCTTACAGCCATGCACAAAAAGAACCAGACTTGACGTTTAGTGTGATTATTTAATGTAATACAGAGTATAGCTTATAGCTATTATTTAGTACATTTAACAGGGGAAAAACAAAGATACAAATCATATAGAAATTGTTCTGATGTTCTTACTCAACAATATTCTGATTGTTACTTTGAATCTCTCCCAGTTGGCAAACATATGAAAAAGATAAAAACTCAATAAACATTGACCAATGTTCTGAAAAAAGTACTACAAATAAAGCAAAGTTAAAATACAGGCCTTGAACACATTTAACAACAAATGGTACAGAAATACACTACAGTATAATTATACAGAACATTATGTTGTTGTGCAATACATTACAATATGGCAATTGACTATCAAATAAAGCCAGACACTCAAGTTTTATGGCAAGTGCATGCTCAAGGTAAGTCACTTAAAGAAAAAATATGTCTCAAGATTGCAACACTAGAGTACTGGCAATGTTCATTGTGGCAGGGCAACAGCCAAGGCAGAAATGTACGCTCTCTTTGCAGACATAACATTGGCCTAGTTGATAGGTGAACTTAAATCAACTGTTATAACACTATATCCACTACATGTGACTGGTTATGGCAGGTAGTGGGTTAATGAATACATGATCAATTTAGCTCAAACGTATTCATCAAGAAAAGAATAAGCAAAACAAGACATGTTATAACAAGACATGTTATATAGTGTTATTGACGCTACAAACATTAAGTTTAAATATAAACCTAGTCATGTGTGACATTTAAATTTCCTATTATCAGACTTGAAAACGGAAACATACACTATAATAGCAGCAGGTAAAATTAGAGTCTGATGAAGAAAGAATATTCACAGTTATATTGTAATAACACAGGTGCAAACAGCCACACAGCACATTCAGATTACTAAGAAAGTAAAAATGCTTGACCACTGTCTGAAGTTCCGAGCTCTGATAGCTTTCACATGCGATAGTGCATTTCAATCAGACATGGTGCTAACTAGCAGACATGGTGCTAACTAGCAGACATGGTGCTAACTAGCAGACATGGTGCTAACTAGCAGACATGGTGCTAACTAGCACGCAGATGGAGAGTTCCACTGGAGTAAAAATGATTGTGCAAAGGACCTCTGGTGAATCATTTTCAATTCAGTAACACATAAAACCACTTGGAAATTATACTATCCATAAGCTTTCTCCAATAACATGAAGCATACATACATGAAGATCTACAAAACCCTCTGGCATCAGCGTTTCCATTTTGTTAAGATTGGTAGGCTAACTATTTGTAACAATTACTCATATATCACTTATATACTTAATTTTCATTTTGAACATGTCCCAGATGTGAAGATGAGTTGTATGAAGAACGTAAGTTGTGGTGCTGTCAAATTAAGTAATACTGCTGGTGAATTTCTGCATTTTCATTCCAATCAAACATAACAGAACTCATTTATCCGAATGAAGATACGTGAATAATCTTAAAAACCTAAAACCTCCTTTTTACAAACCCCTATATGTAATTACCTACCTCAGGGACCCACAAAGCAAACTATACTTTGCATCGTGTTGCATTGCGGAGAACGTTCTCCATAGTGGCAGCAGCTTAGAGTTGTTTCCACTGAGCACACTCATTCCTGGAAAAACAAAGGACGCTTACTTGATGAACTCCCTAGTTCAGCTGAAAGGCGTGGGGCTCACAGAGTGACTGGCATCAGGACGGCTCAGTGGAGCACCGTGACCATGGATCCCTGCCATCCACACTCCACAGCCGCTGTCCGCGGCCAAAGTGCTGAGCTCCCTAATTGAGGCTACAGCAGCTCAAGTAACTAATGCTCTTGCCCTCACCAGGCATCGGGGCAGTGTCATTGTTGTCCAGCGTGTTCTGCTTGGCCTCCTGAATCAGTTCACAAGCCAAGTCAAGGAAGAGTTTCTCTACGTTGTCAGACTCTTTGGCTGACGTCTCCAGGTAGAGCATGCTCTGAGCCTCGGCAAACTCCTCAGCCCTCTGTCTCTGCACCTCTCTCTTCTCAGCCAGATCTATCTTATTACCTGTCGAATAATACAAAACACTGCCTCTGACACTGATTGCCCAACATAACACACAGGCTCATGTGAGTACAGTAACTACACATATATAATCAGGTTTGAAGAATGCTCCCAAAAATCTGATTGGATGGAACTAGGCAGCCTACTCACCAACCAAGATGGTCACCACTTGGTTGTTGGCGTACTGCTCGATCTCCCTCAGCCATTCTGGCAGGCACCGGAAGGAGTCCTCACAGGTGATATCGTAGGTGAGGATGAGGGCGTTGGCACTGCGGTAGTAACTCTGAGTGATGGAGCGGAATCTCTCCTGTCCTGCTGTGTCCCATATCTGAAGCTGTAAACAAGTGTTGTGTAAACAAGCGTTGAAATCAGTATGGAGCCATCGACAACTGTTATCCTAACCTGACGCACCACTCCAGATGGTTTGCTTTGCATAACCATCTGGGAACTCTCTGTTGGAAAATGTTTGGAAAAGGGCTGGCGCTTTCCAAAATACTTGGCAGGTGATTGGTGAACCATGTTTATCCCCATCTATCAAGCGCTAACTTCAACCACCCCTCGCTGTCGTTACACCTAACCCTGCACAGCGTAGCTGTTTGTATTTCCTCTTAAGAACGCTGATTGGCAAGATCGTTTTCTGATCTGGCACAAACGGATCTCTATGGAGAGGATCCAGACTGATTTGCGAGAGAAACTAACTAAGAATGTGAGGGTACTCTTATCCTGTTTGGTCTATGAACATCAGCTGTAAGTGACAGTGACACATAACACCGGGATAGGGCAATCATTTCCATACAGGCTTTATGAAAGAAAAATAATAGACAGACCTTAATCTTCAATCCTTTAATCTCCACAGTTTTGATCATAAAATCAACTCCTATTGTTGCCCCTTGACCGGGTGGGAAAAGGCCCTGTAGTTGGAAAAGATCAGAACAGACGTCCATTCATTCCACCTTTATCAAATCATCAATACCGAACACTTGGTGAATTATACATACCTGAGTAAAACGTCTGACTAAACAGGTCTTCCCAACACCAGCATTTCCTATTAGTACGATTTTGAAGAGGTAGTCATAATCCTCCATGCTCATGCTAGCCTGCAGATGAAACGGAGAGAGGCGGGGAATTAGCAGAACTGGAATAGGAATAAAAATCAGAACACTTTAGAGCAGGAAATTGAGATAATATTTAAATATTTATACTTCATTCTTTTCATTGCCATATTTGATTGAGAACACTTTGATTGAGAATGCAATGACACCAATATGTCAGTCAGTTGTCAGTTAGGTCAGCAAGATAATTACCTCCGCCCCAGCGACAGCCCAGGGTGAGAGGTAAAGTTTTTGGTGGCATGTTTGTGTGTTTGTCTGTTAGCAGGATTATGGCAAAAAATAAAAACACTGGATCGATTTTCATGAAACTCGGTGGAACGGTGTACCATGGTCCAACTTAGAACCCATTAAATTTTGAAGCGGATCCAAATCATGGGGTGAGTTCACGAGCCGCTCAAACACGGCCGGCCGTTCACCTCCATATTTTGGACTAGGATTACAAATTGGATTGCAAAAATTACCAGACCGATTTTCATGAAACTCGGTGGAGGGATGTAGCGTCATGTATGGGTCAACTAACAACCTGTTAAATTCTGGAGCAGATCCGAATCAGAGGGCGGGTCCACAAGCCTCCTAAACACAGTCAGGCAGGCCATTCACCTCCATTCATTTTTTTGGACTACGATTAAACAAAAACTACCAGACCGCTTTTCATGACTCAGTGGAGGGGTGTAGCATGAGCCACAAAATGCATTCATGGGCGGAGGTCTGTGCTCTCTGAGCACCGTTTCTAGTTGCAACTGCAGTGCTGAGTGACACAGTAAATTTGCATCTAGGGTGGGTCCAATTAATCGATCATGACGGTCAAAGTCGATTTTTTTGGTCCAATTGTGGTCATTCATTTTTTTTACATTCAAATAAACACATCCTTTAAAAAATATTTAAATTGAACTGAACTAATAAACCCAGATAACACAAGGCTAGCGGACCTACAGCGGGTCCCTGATGGACGAGCTGGCGGACCTCTGGCCGAATCAGCACAGGCCCATGTCTTTAAACAATTCCATAGTTTTGATTTTTCTATGATCAAAGGGAATTAAAAACCGGACAATGGGAGACACTCATAAGACAGGACAGGACAGAACACAACAATAACACGTACCATGCCCTTCCAGTCTAAGAGTGAAATATTACCAAAACCCGAGAGGCTATGTGGATTCTGTCCCTCCCGTTCCACTGAGTCTACAGAAAAGGCACAATCTGAAACGGTTTAGATTTCAGAGAGCGGGGGCGGGGTCATGCACACTGCTCGGGTCCCTGGACTGGAGGTGGTTGGTCTGCCCAGGGGTGGAGTCTGGAAGAGCTGGTGGTGGGACTTACACCAAAGGTACATTCTGAATGGGGGGAGGGGGTGATGGTTTTTGTGCCATAATAGCTGTTCTAGGGTCCCAAGATCTATCAGTCGAAAAGGCACTAAGAAAACCAACTGGGTCAGGGCATAAGGGAAGGAAAAGAAAAGAAAAGAAAAGAAAAAATTGGGAGTTTTCCCTAGTCCAGGCTAGAACCGAGAATGCCATTGTTCTCGACACCCCCAACCGGGAATCGATCGAACCCTGGCCTCCAGTGTGGGAGTCAGATGCCTAACCCACTACACCACCGAGGGGCCTGAGGGTTTGGGACGGCCTGGGCTTTTTGTTCACGTACATTCTCTCCCATCCTTCTGAAACAGGGGAACAGAGAGGACGTGGTTAGAAGTCCCCGAACGGGAATCAATCCCTGGCCTCCAGCGTGGGAGTCCAGTGCTTAGCCCATTATACCACCAAGGGGTCTAAAGATTTGTGAAGGCCTGGGCTTTTTGTTCACGTACATTATCTCCCATCCTTCTGAAACAGGGGAACAGAGAGGAGGAAAAGAGATGACGTGGTTAGAAGTCCCCGAACGGGAATCGAACCCTGGCCTCCAGTGTGGAAGTCCAGTGCTTAGCCCATTATACCACAGAGTGGTCTGAGGATTTGGGAAGGCCTTCCGTCTGTCTGAAAAAACTGAACATTTACCTGGTAAATACATGCAAAGTATAGCCTAATATATAATGTGTAATTACTGAGACACCTATACTGTAGGTATAATTTCAAAACAGGAGTATTTCAAATGTCCAATTACTGCACATAAATTCAATAACTGACATAGCACCACCAGGTAACCACATTTTTACATAGCTTCTATAACATCCAGTGACAAAATATCATCCACACACGACCTTCAGCATGGGAGGCGGACGCCCTATCCACTACACCAGAGGATCTGGAAAATGTGCGGTGTCATAGTGTTTTTGTTTTGATGCTCTTGGACCACTGCCTCTTGTGAACATAGAACTGCAGGTCAACAACACGACTGAGGAAGGGAGGGAAATAGGGAGGGAGTGACAACCGGACATTTGCTATCTTTGGTGCGCTGGGTTACAGCCACGCACAAAAACATGCAGAAGAACAGATGCTCTACAGTCCGGTCCCTGACCAAGACCTGGACTGAGCACTACGACTTGGTCCCCGGGCGTCATGACCCTGGAGGAGGACAGCTGGGATGGGATAAATGCAGAAATGCAATAAAGACCTCCCCCCTCGGTTCCTGTAATTGTTATTATACATTTTAACGTAAACTAGTGTAAAATGGTGTGCTGTTATCTAATAGGTTCGCAGGGCATTGGCCTAGCTAATGCAGCATATCATAACAGCTGGCTTGTAGCATTATTTTACAGCTATCTACAATTCTAGCAATGTTTATAACGTGACAACAACAGTGGGTAGCTAACTGATATAAAACTGTGACGTTATTTGCTTAGCTGAGATTGAAACAGCAAAACTGCTGCCCACACCCCTCTGCTTCCTAGCTATAGCTTCTGCTACTGAGTACTAACCTGATCAAGCAGCTAGACAACGTTAGCTGAAACAGTATATTTTAAACGTGTTCTTAGAAATAAATAGCACTATTTTTTATTTCGGTTGGAAAAAAACTCGACTGGCATCTTAGCAGAGACAAGAGTTTAACGCCAGTGTAGCTGCTGCTGGAGAAGATGGTGGAGTTAGACAGCTAGCTAGCTAGCTAGTGCTGGATAGCGTTACAGCATAGCTAGCGGGTGCTTACATTAATTGAATAAATAATCGTTCCGTTAAATTATATTTGCACTTAACTTACCAAAACCTGGGGATTTCCCCTACAAACTATTTGGTATGCATTCAGTCAGTTATCCTGATATCGGCCAGTTGATCTCTTCCACAGCTTCAGCAGCAGCTTGAAGAGGAGTCTGTTCAAATGATGTCACCCGTCGGGGTGCAGTTCACCGCGTTGTGGATCTTGTCCATCCTCGATCTTTTAGCTGCTGTTATGAACTGGATGACACAGGGTTCTCCTACACGTTAGTAGAAAACACATTTTCTTTGCTGAGGAAAGTAGCTAGACTAGGTAACTAGGTAGCTAAACACATCAGATAAAATAAATCCACTCTACACACTAACAAGAAAGGTTAGTCTATTAAAACGAAATAATTACTACTATACATTATCACTATCAGATGCAATAACATTTTTTCGACTGAGCACCTCTATGTGAAGCGGAACCATTAGAATAGGTGTTGTGTTTGTTCACCGACCTTGTTTTCCTGCTGCACCTTGCCCTTGGCTTCCTCTTGAGAGGTGACTGAAGTTGTGATGCCTCTGCAGAACAGCTAGTTAGCTAGACAACCAGGACAGTTTTCAACAGTTTGCAAACATGGGGATTGTACCAGACGAGGCCAAGGTTCTCCCACCACCAGGAATAGTGAACAGGAACTCGTTTTGGCTGGGGACGCTTGGCTGGTGCACGGCGATGCTGGAGAATGCCTTCAACCGCAGGCCGCCCCTCAAATCAGGTCGGTAGCTAACAGTTAGCTTGACTAGCTAAGATAGCCAGGCTTGGCAGAGTCAGTTTAGGTTTCTTGGCCTAGCTACTAACGTTAGCTAGCACAACTGGTCTAGTACAACTTGGCTGGTAACGTTAGCTAGCACAACTTGGCTGCTAGCTAACGATAGCCAGCTTGTGCGTTGTGAGTGGCTAGCTAGCTAGCCATGTAACTAATGTAATGTAGCATAACGTTAATACCCTAAGAGACGTTTGTCAGACAGCTTGCTGGCTATGATGCTGCTATGCTGTCTACTTTGATTCAATGTGAACGTCAACTTGAATACTGTTTTTGCAGGTGTGCACAGACAAGTCTTGCTTGCGACCATTGGTTGGTTCGTTGGTTACCACCTCACGAAGTATGAAAACTACATATATGCGAAACTGGACCGGGACATGAGTGAATATATAAGACTCCACCCGGAGTCATTTCCGGAGAGAGGTAAATCTGTCTTAACTCTTAATGTAGTAACTAGCCACGACTTGCTAAACATAATTTCCTCCTAAATTGGTAGTAGCCCAGTAGTTCTCAAGTCTGTGCCACATCCCTGGCTACAGATGCACAGATTAAAATACATCTAGACGTGGGCTAGTTGCCCTTTTTCATCTTGGGCTAATAAAATGTAGCAAATTTGAGACTAGTAGATCATGAGCCAAATGGACAATACATAGCCTATAACTGTCTTGTTTAGTTTAGACAAAAGGCAAAAGAGCTGCGCGCAAATCCAACCTTAGTAGGCCAGGTGCTGGATCTTAGAGTACATACGTGAGAAGAGAGGAAATATCTGCACATTGATTTCTCCCGGTCCACTTTATTGAAAATATACACAACGTGTCGAACTCTAGGTCTTAATCAGGCAACTTCAAGTTCGAAGTTGCCTGATGAAGACCTAAGTCGTGTATATTTTTAATAAAGTGGACCGGGAGAAATCAGTGTGTGGATCTTTCCTCTCTTCTCACATAGTTTAGACAATAGACATTAATACACAGTCAACAGGTGAAAGAAATTACACCCCTGCTCAGATGTATGGCTTGTCATAAGTCCTGAATATTAGCTGGACTATTTGGGCTCAGGTGAATTTGATGTTCTACACTACTATGTTGCTTGTCATTCAGGTCTGAGAGAAACTCTTATTTCTGCACTCTAGGGATGTAACAGTATGAACTTTTCATACCACGATTATAGTAACCAAAATTCCTGCGGTTATTGGTATTATCACAGTGTTTTTTTTTGTTTTTATATATATATATATATATATATATATATATATATAAATATGCTGAAAATGTCCAATAAGTACTGATAGACAGTCTGGAATCCTTTCAACAACTTTTATTAAAAAAAAACACAAATAACATAGGGAAAGCCAGGCCTCTCAACGGTTGAAAGGGCATCATGTCCTTTGCTATGTAATATGGAAAGGCTGCAGTGAGGTATTTGCCATTTTTGGATGTGGGTGCGTAAGCGTATCATTTCCTCTGAAGTCGAAACTGGGAATGACGTCGGACTGTATGTCTATGGTAGCCTATTTACCGTGGTTATTCAAAGCACGGTAATCGAACACGGTTTTAATAATGATTTATTTTGAAATGGTAATACTAATTGTCGGGAATTTTCACTGTGGTTTACTGTGAAACCGGTAACCGTTTCATCCCTATTGCACTCTCCTCCTTCAAACCATCACATTGTCATGACTACAACATGCTGTACCATAATTTGAATAATGTGTATATATGCTAGTGTAACGGCAGACCCATGTTAAGGGCTTGCACATGGCTTTCATTAGCTCTTCCGCTTGCAATGCAGACACGCTGACTGGTATGCCAGTAGGGACGTGCCTTTTGGAGGGACAGTCCTTGTCTTTTGAGGAGTGAGTTTACCAGTTACTCACTACCACTACCTCACGCCTGCACACTGTAGAGCAATATTTTTTGCAAGGTTTGTCCTGCTACACTCCATAATTAGATGCCAAGTCTTTGTTGATTGACATATCTGCTCTGCAAAACAATCCTTCTGTACTGTGACTGCTCTGCTATTTGTTTAAATGCATTTTTGTCAAATCTTTAGGCCTACTTTTCAATTTGAGTGTAATCTGTGTTGTTCCTTTGTCGTTTGTGTTTGAGCAGAGAGAAAGACCTTTGCAGAGATTGTGGAGCCGTTCCATCCCGTGCGCTGAGTGTAGGAGGCTGGCAAGGAAAGAGAGCACATTTTACAGACCGCCATCTGTCTCCGTAGTTCTGTCTATTTGAATGCTTTCACATACTGTGTGGAATTTGGAGTCATGTACATAATAAAATCCCTACCCTAACTGACATGCCCTTGTTTGTATTTTATATCATTACTTCCAACAGTGGGGTCAGTGTATTTGAGATGTCAGTAGCCAACCTCCCCGTTCCATTGCTTCTTTCTCCTAAGCATATTATCTGATATAGGTTGTATGTATCAAGATCTTAATATTAAGATCTCAATGGCACACACATTGAACACACTGTATATAACATTGCTCATCTACCACACTACACTCTGCACACACTGTAGTGTACACTCACCACACTCCATTCTGTATATAGTATGTAAATTGCATTTTGTTTGCACTGTTTTTTGTATTTACACTGTTTTTGTACTGCATCTGCACTGTCATGTATTTGCACTGTCCTGTACTGCACCCTGTCCTATGTTGTCTGCAACAGTTAATGCCTTGACCCTAGTCAAATTCCTAGTATGAACCATATACATGGCTAATAAACAGATCTTGAATATAACAGTTTAAGAAATACAGAATGAAAACAGGACTGTTGTATCCAGTAGCAACAGTATGCTAACCTACCTGAGTGCACCTACCTTAAAAATGACAGTATTAAGAAAGGACATCAACATGTAATGATCTGTTCACTGTTTCAAAGCACCTTTATTACATTTTACCAAGTTGTAAATGTGTAGTCATTTATGTATTTAAATAGACAGTATAGATATTCGGAGGCTACATCATCATCATCATCATCATCTTCATCCGCTTATCCAGGGTCGGGTCGCGGAGGCAGCAGCTCCAGGCTGCTCGGAGGCTACATGTCCAAATTAAATCGCTAAAGGCTGCTGCTGGTTTCCTAGTTTGCCACTCCGATGATGTCCATGTATTTATTCGTGAGGCTCAGAGACCTCTGTGTGAGAGAGCCCATGACGGAGAACAGTCCTTTAAGGTGGAAGTGGAAGAGAGCCTCGGGATCGGCCTTCATCAGAGGTTCCATGGTCTTGTGCAGGGTCGCATGGGCCTTGGCCTTGCAGTCGTCCAGAATCAAACCACTCTCCGCTGTGTTTCTGATGGCCTTCAGCATGAGGTAGTACTCATACAGATCTTGGCAGGACCCCTCTACCTCCTCCCAGTCCTGGACGTCGTCGGAGGGCACGTCTCGCAGCAGGCTGGGCAGGAGGATGGTGTGCTCCATCTTGTTCACAGCTGTGCTGTAGCGCCTCAGAGCCAGGAGCAGACAGCTCCTAGTGGATCTGGCCTCGGCAGACTGCATGTTTCCAGGTGGATTGTTCTGGCTGTTCCTGTGTTGCTGGTAAGGTGGTAGTGTGCAACAGGAAGACGCTGCAGTGCAGGGCTGTTGAGGACAGGCTGGGTTTATATGTGGAGCCTGAGCGAGGTTAGTCAGTGGGTGTTTTGCAACTGGGTGGTCCGATACGTTTGGGAACATTTGACTATGATGAGTCAAGGTCTCTTATCTAATTTGATTTTCACAAGCTGCTGTGATTTCTTTCTGGCAGTTTGACAGCACTTTTAGTGCCACTAAAATCAGCCTCTCATTCCCTTCTCATTTTCACTATAATGGGAGAAACGGATGATTTACTTGTTCTCCGTTTTGAAACAGTTATGCAAGTATGCTGTGGCCAAGAATTCGCAATTAATTCACATTAGCCTTTAGTGTGTGCCGAGCCTGTGCAGTAGCCCCTACCCTCTGGAACTGCCTCCCCTTAGACATGAAAAGAGCTGACTCAGTGGACAGTTTTAAGAAGTTTAAAAACTCAGATATTCCGCAATTATTTTGCTTTATAATAGGTCTTGTCTTCTGTGTTTTTAATGTTTTAATGCTGCACATTTTGACTATGCTCCTATACCGTATTTTATGTGTTTCAATATTGTATTTTATGATGCTTTTTACTCTTATCTTGCACTCATTGTAGCCTACAGCGCTTTGTAATCTCGGGTTTGAAAGGCGCTTTTATAAATACAATGTAGTCCACTTACTATTTGAATTTGTATTTGAAAATGGTGGGCCATGGAATTAATTCTATGGGAGAAGTGATATGAACAGTTGGACAAGTTCATTTGCAAAAACAGATATCTAAATTCTGATAAATAATTTTGGGTTGTTTTGATTAAGTAAAGAACCCTCTTCTTTATATAATCAAAACAACCCAACTGCAATTTGATTGTATATTGTTATTTGATTGAAAAAATGATTCATCAAAATGTATCAAAACGGAGATGTTTTTTTTTGCAAAAGAACTGTTCAGTTGGAGAACATGCTCAGTGCATTGCGGAGTCCTGCTTTGTTTGCATGTAAGGTTACTATAGGACATGTGTATTTAGTCAGCCCTTATCTTCTCTGTCTCAACACAACTGATAAAACTGAACTGGATTGAAACCTTGACGATTTGACATTCATATTTTTCACCATATTTCTACTGGTAGCCTAGTTTTTCATTCATTAACTATGGATAACACAGCTCTAGGCTTTTAATAACTTCCTGATTCAAAATGTATTTTCAAGCCTGTTCAATAGCTGCTTACATAGACATATCAATGTGCAAGTATATACAGTATGTACAAATATACTCAGTAAAGACAGGCTGGATGTTAGAATGTTTTGAAACAGATTCAAAGTTGTACATTTCTCTGTACAGAACCCGTTCTAGCTTTCCTATGTTCATTAGGAAAATAATTTTTCAAGCTGTTTTTTTATCAGTATTAGACTATGGTGACACTATCTACATACATGCTTTATGGTGGGACTATCTATAGACACCTTGAAACCATTGGACTCTCTCTACCACCCCGCCCTATAATTTATTACGGATGATAGATATGACACTCCCTACTGTGTTCTTTATCATAAAGTGGGCTGGCCATCTCTTTACGTCGGAGACTTCATATTTGAAATGAAATTTTAGCATTATTACTCTAAACCATCTACACATGATCAATAATGTACTATGCCTAATCTATCTGCATTGTTACATTCTCTCTCTCCACTCCAATTAGCAGCATTAATATATATATATATATATATATATATATATATATATATATATATATATAGTAAAATAGTCACAATAAAGTAATAAATAGTAAAATAGTCACAATAAAATAGTCATGGTCATAATAGATAATGCTGGTCACAATAAATACACATGGTCACTTAAATGATACAACTATATGGTTCCTCAGCCTGTTGGTCCGGACACCCATCATGCTTCTCAGCCTGCCTGAGGGAAGAGTGTTGAACAGGGAGTGTCTAGGGTGTCATAATGTTGGTGGCCTGTTTGTGCAAACGGCCTGAGTGGATGTCACTCAGGTGTGGAAGTGGGGAGCCTACTTGAGCCGTCTTGATTAGCCACTGCAGGTCTGTGTTCTCCGCTGTAGTCCCGCCAGAGTACCAGACTGTACAGCAGAATGTTAGTATGCTTTCAATCGTGCAGCAGTAGAAGTTGATAAGTAGCTTTTGAGTGAGTTGGTTGCATTTCAGTGTCCTCAGGAAGAAGAGATGCTTCTGGGCCTTTTTGATCATATACACACACAGACACACACACAGTATGTGACATCTCATATCATGAAGGTATTCAAGAGACTGGCTCTGCAGCCCCTGAGGCCCATGTTGAGTGACTTCCTGGACCCCCTGCAGTTTGCGTACCAGGCCCGAATCAGCGTGGACAATGCCATCATCTACCTACTCCACAGAGCCTACTCACACCTGAAGGGTTGTGCCAGGAAGCTCAGTAAGAGTCATGTTCTTTGACTTTTCCAGTGCTTTCAACACCATCCTGCCCCTCCAGCTTGCAGAGAAGCTCCCAGCTATGCGGGTAGACCACAACTTGGTGGCCTGTATCACTGACTACCTCACTGGCAGGCCACAGTATGTCCATCTGCAGGGCTGCGTTGTGGTCATAAGCAACACGGGCGACCCCAAGGAACAGTCCCGTCACCTTTCCTGTTGATCCTCTAACGTTACACCTCCGAACTTCAGCCACAACTCTGGAGCGTGCCACCTCCAGAAGTTCTTGGACGACTCCTCTATTGTGGGATGCATCAGGGATGATGAGATGAGGAGGAGGAGTACAGGGACATGATCAGGAGATTCATTGAATGGTCTGAGGAGAACTAGCTCCAAATCAACATCAGCAAGACCAAGGAGCTGGTGGTGGACCTTAGAAGGAAGAAGAAGCCTCCAACCCCCATCACCATCCAGGGGGAGGAAATTGAGATGGTGGACTCATTATGAGTTCCTGGGAGTGCATCTGAACCACAAACTGGACTGGACTGACAACTCTGATGCCCTCTAAAGGAAAGTACAGAGCATACTATTCTTCCTCAGGAGGCTCAGGACCTTCGATGTGAGTAGCAGGCTGCTGCCCATGTTCTACCAGCTGTTGTAGCCAGCACACTGTTCTTTGCCGTCGCCTGCTGGGGAAGCGGCATCCAGTCTAGGGAGTCAAACAGGAGTCTGTGGCAGAGAGGAGGATGAGGGACAAACTGAAGTCTACCCTAGACAACCCCTCCCATCTCCTCTATGACGAGCTGTGACAGATGGGGAGCTCTTCAGCCACAGGCTCATCCCACCCAGGTGCAATACGGGGTGGTTCAGACCTTCCTTTGTGCCAGCAGCCATCAGACTGTATAACAGTGCCTGAGCAATTCCTAGTGTTGTGGAGGTGTGCATGTGTACAGTATGTGTATTACTAGATATATCTATACAGCCTGTATGTATGTATGTATGTATTTGTACTCCTAGACATACATTTATACAGACTGGATGTATGCACATATATTGTTTATTCTATTCTATACTGTTCACATGCTGTACAGATGGATGTATATAATCCCTGTTCCTCCTCTTTTATTCTTAGTACTCTGCATGTAGTCTGTAGTATCCATCCATCCATCCATCCATCCATCATCCATCCATCCATCCATCCATCCATCCATCCATCCATCCATCCATCCATCCATCCATCCATCGCATTTGTTGCCTTTTACCGCCACAAGATGGCAATAGAGCCATGTCAAATTGAGCCAGTCAGTGGGTCAGAGTGTGCAGTCATGGTAAAACGTGTGTGGTGTTCTCACCTTCTGAGCCTGTGTCCCATCCAGTACTGTGTTCTACATTACATTTGTAAACAAAGTGACAATAAATAAAACGATAATGTAATGCAGGAAACTTTTTAGTTCCGTTTTTTTTATTGTAGGATGACAACCGCTTAATCTGGCTGGATCTTAGCTAAGGTGCTGGAAAGAGAGAAGATTTCTGCACACTTGGATCAGTGCAGTGTTTCGATTTTAATTGCTGAGCTTTCGCTCTTAACGCTGAGCTTTCACTCATCAAACCATCAGTGCATGCATACAGTAGTGCAATAATAGACAGGCTTTTTTAATTATTCTAAATGGTTGTACTGTATTGTTTGTTAAGGCAACCCAAACATGTTTGTACAAAGGACAGACACTTGGACACAGTCCATAATTTTACAATCACAGCAGTCAATCAATGTTTAGTCAGTCAGTCAGTCAGTCTATTAAAAGAACATTCACTCCTATCTCACAGCAGCCTGTTGAACATAGACTGTTCAATTAACAATGAACAACTAGAAAGTACATTTCCTGGAGAAAATGTGAGGTGGGCTAACTGCCGCAGCTGTAACAGCAACTACTAGTACTACTACGGACCGGGCAATCTCCATGCACCCACTGGCGAAGACCGTGTGTCTCTAGGCCACTCGGGCTGAATTGTGGGCTCCATTGTGTGGAGGCGAGACTCTGCCCCCTAAGGTCAGAGCCGGTCGGAGACAGTTTACCCCTCTCCGGGACACCTACCCGCCCTCACCAGTGAAGACCGTGTCTCTAGGCCACTCTGGGGCTGAGTTGTGGGGCCCGTGGTGGTAGTGATAGTGGTGTGGTGGCGAGACTCCGCCCCCTCAGATCACAGCGGGTCGGGGGCAGTGCATTGACCTCCGGGCAATCTCCATGCACCCACTGGCAAAGACTGGGTGTCTCTAGCCCACTCAGGTACTGAGTTGTGGGTTCCGTGGCGTGGATAGTGGCGTGGTGGCGAGACTCCGCCCCCTCATGTCTTAGCAGGTCATGGACAGAGTACCCCTCTCCGGGCCACCCACCTGCCTTCACCAGTGTAGACCGTGTCTCTAGCCCACTCACTTGAATGGTGAGCATGGTCTTCAAACAAATGGTCATAACGCAAAAACTATACAGCTTAAATAATTGCATTCTATGAATCAGCACAATTGTGTGAACATTTCGATGTATAATATCTGTATGAGCTGTTAAAACTGTAGGAGTGCCAGCCGTTTACAAAATGTGTGAATATTTTCAAAGCAACAGCTGCCACCACTCTAAAAACATAAAGTTACTGAACATTCCACCAGCAATTTCAATGGTACAAAAATTACTATTAAAAGTTAAATTATTAAACATCATGAACATTTTAAAGTTTGAATAAAGTTTCCAGCACAAAGTATGAAGAACTAGTTAAGGTTAAAAAAAATGGGGAGAACTATAATAAGAAAGAAAGAAAGAAAGAAAGAAAGAAAGAAAGAAAGAAAGAAAGAAAGAAAGAAAGAAAGAAAGAAAGAAAGAAAGAAAGAAAGAAAGAAAGAAAGAAAGAAAGAAAGAAAGAAAGAAAGAAAGAAAGAAAGAAATAGTGGGAATATCACAATTTGGGCTAGCTTTTGCACCTAATTAACCTCAATATTCTAAATTGGACAAATTTCTAACATAGTTTCTTCCTTCTTCAGATCAAATGGCGCAAATATGAATTTATATAAAGTGCAGTAATTCATTTGAAGCACAGATCATTTATAACATTAAAGGCAGCAGCCAACCAGGACTCAATTTTATCAGCACGACCCACTCTTCACTGTATCTCTCCACTCTGTAGCTAATTCATACATCCACAGCTTTATGGTGGACATAGAAGTCACTGTTAGGCTTGCTGTGTCAATCACTTAGTGAACAAGGTTGTTAAGAGACAAGCTGTAGTGAATATCAGATCCCCAGCAGGATGGTCTCCTCAGTCCTCAGACAGGTCCTGTAGGGCAGCAGGGTCAGGTCTCCTCAGACAGGTCCTGTAGGGCAGCAGGGTTTGGTCTCCTCAGACAGGTCCTGTAGGGCAGCAGTGTTTGTTCTCCTCAGACAGGTCCTGTAGGGCAGCAGGGTCAGGTCTCCTCAGACAGGTCCTGTAGGGCAGCAGGATCTGGTCTCCTCAGACAGGTCCTGTAGGGCAGCAGGGTCAGGTCTCCTCAGACAGGTCCTGTAGGGCAGCAGGGTTTGGGGCTTGGCTCCTCCATCCCCACATCATAAGTTGATGGAGGGGTTTCCACTTTCCATATTTACTATATATATGTGTGTGTGTGTGTGTGCATGTATGCGTTTAAAAAATATTTTATGTGACATTCCACCATTGCCACCTCGATGATCTTCTCAACAGACTGTGTGCTGTAGTCCAGTGCACCAGAGTCAGTCAACTCAGCAGATTTTCTTCTTCTGGCCCCTGACAATAATTTCCAGGACGTTTGTGAGATCCATCATTTTGATGAGCATCTCCATGATGTCGGGGTGGTTCTTCGCCCCACTGATGAACTCCTCCAGTGTCAGCTCACCTGGAGGATTCCAAGCCATTCATCAAAAACCTGTTGTTATTGCGTAAGGGCCTTACAATAATGTGTATTTGAACATCAGAGTATGGTATCTGAATCAACTCCTTCCTTGTGTCTATCATGTAGTATTTACCTTCTCCATTGACATCAATCTTCTCATATATGAGAGTCACAATCACCTCTGGAGGAATATCGTAGTCTCTGGTGATGTCCTGTATAGCCTGGCGGAGAGGAGAGACGTTTGTGTTTGAGGCTTAATTATTCATCAAAACAGCAACTCGATAGCTACAGTACGGTAGCTAGGCAACACCCTCAAATGTATCATATCATAACCCTGAACTCCAAACTGCTGACCTTACATAGCAGAATTCAGTTTTTATATATTTTTTTTACTAAAACATAATAAAAACGTACAAGGCTTAATAAAATGTAAAGGGGTAGAGTGCATAATTTCACAGATCGTTCCAGTATTGGTTTTGCAGGCGAAGTCAATGGGGCATATGTAAATGCGTTAAAAAAACTATGATGAATGTGCTTTTCTGAGACAGGAAGTACAGGGTGTAATCTTAAATGTCAAAAATAGTACACTACCCCTTTAATAAAAACAAGTATGTAGCCTTGAGAACCATTTTGGCCCATAAGGCAGGAGCCTGTCTCCTTTTTTCTTCTGATTCCTTAGCGTGAGGCAGCTTGATGTACAAGTACACCCCCTGGACATGACGCTAGTATGTCGCAGGAATTTACCCCTAATCCACTTATAAACTTAGGTAGAAAAGTGAAGGGTCTGATAGATTTTTACTTGTTCAAGCACCTTTTAACAAAGTCATTGGTTGAATTTAAAATATGCAAGCACAGATATACATCACATACTGGATTCCTGTATAACTGTGTGAATAACTAGATAATCATTTGTGTAACACAGTGTAGCTGACTGAGGTCATACTGAAGGATATATTGGGGCTAGGATAAGAAAAGGAGACCCTTTTACAGGCCCTATATAGCTCAAGGCTATTTAATACGGTCTGACCCTTTGACCCTTCCAGAATTAGGCTCCGAGTGCTGTACTAGGAAGTATCTCAGAGCTGTACAGGCCCAAGCCTGATATAGGTCACTCCACTCTGCAATATCACACTATAGTGAGATGAGAAGATACAGAATTTACACACCTTGAATATTGTCTCTAGTTCATCCTTGTCAATCTTTCCATTTCCATCCTGATCAAAGAGCTTGAAGTACCACTTCAGTTTCTGGTTGATCTCTCCCTTCAGTAGCAAACTGACTGCTGCTATGTATTCTACAAAGTCTATATAGCCATCCTGAGAGGAGAGAGAGCGATAGAGAGAGAGAGAGAGAAAGAGAGAGAGAGAGAGAAAGAGAGAGAGAGAGAGAGAGAGATTGTTAGATACATTGAGGGACTCAAAATGTCTCAATGCTCACATGAATGCCTAAACCAGGATGAAGACATTTTATTCTTCATCCCAAGTAGTTAATGAATGCACACTTATAATAAAAACTACATTACTCACAGGGAATGAGCATCGGTGATGTAACATGATTAATCTTCAATCTGAGTTTGAACTTCTAAGAAATAATTAATAAGAATGAATAATTAAGATAATTCTGAGCTTGAGCTTCTAGGCAGAAGGTTATATGCAGGAAGATTTCTACTACCGTTGTAGAAAGACCTCCTTCATACTGAGAAATGTGCTTCCGTTTGCATGTAGTTTCATACAGGGCCATGAGGAAGTGTAGGCTACCATTGACAGCAAAGTCTGACATCAATGGAAGCATGCAAATCACACTGCAGAGTAAACTATCGCCTGGCGGAGGCATAAAAAGCATGTACAATTTTAGACCATTGCCTTATCCTAAGAGAGCATCAGCTGTCGCCCTCCTCATCAGTGATTTGAGGTTCCCCATGGAGACCGCCTGTTACACAGCTAGGGAGAGGGAGGGAGAGAGGGGAGGATGCAGTCTCTTACCCCATCCATATCGAAGGTGAAGAAGACCTGGTCCACATAGCTGCTGGCCTCCTCCGTCATGCCCTGCATTTCCAGCATGGTCTTCAGTTCGAAAAGCGTGATCTGACCCGACGGAGACTCCTTCATGAACTTGTTGTACCAGTGGTGCATGTCCTGCTCCAGGATGTCGTCCAGACTCGAGCCATGGGCACCCATAATGCCAAGCGTGGTGTGAGGCGTCTGTGGAGGGCAGAGTGTCTGAAGCGCCCAGACCCCAGCAGAGGGCTGGCAGAGGTGGGCAGGCTTATGGAAGCAGTGACAGAGGAGTGCGGCAACAGTCGACTGGCTGAGACTTGATGTATCTACTCTGTCTTAATCTCATAAGCTCTTTGGCAACTAAAATCACACACGGTTGGTGAAGTAAGCGGTGCAGGTCTATGAGCAATCTTCACTGCCCTCTGCGAGTGTGCAATGGTATTGGCTACTCCTGATTGGTCTAAATCTCATGCTACGGATGGACACGCAGACAAACACACAGACAGAGTGACACACATGTCACGCATAGAACCGCTTAGGCACCGCTTAAAAAGAGCACTCTAATTGGATAACAGTTGAACTTTTCATAGAAACCTGGAACATCTCTGGGATGCCGTGGATGGTGGGAGAGAGGGATTGGACCTTTGCACAACAGATCCCATCCACTGAACAGGCTTACCGTGCATGATAATGCCACTGCACTGCATTCATTGCCTGGCCGAGGATTTCCTGTTCAGTAGAAGCTCTGAGCTCTACAGGTCAAATGTAGTACACCCACTAGTCCGTCACACACCAGGGACTCAGCTCCAGGGGAGCTGTGATTCCCCCCATGGGGGCATTGGGCCAGGGATTACCCACCGTCCGTGTCTAAATAGAGTGAGGACATCAGGCAGGGGAACACCCGCAGGCCTTGAGGATATGATGCTTTCCATACAAGCCAAGAATAGTACGTATTTTCTAAAGATGCTTTCTTCTACCTGTTACTTTTTACTTTTGATGTAACCTTTATTTATGCAAGGTGTCCCATTGAGCAAAAATACAAAAAGCACATATAATAATCAATAAAATATAGATAGAAAAAGACAATGATACATACATATATACATATATATATATATATATATATATATAGTCATTATGGGGTATTGTGTGTAGATTCATGAGAAAAAAAATAATTTAATCAATTTTGGAATAAGCCAATAACATAACAAAACTAGAAAGTACATTTCCTGGAGAAAATGTGAGGTGGGTTAGCTGCTGCAGCTGTATGTAACAGCTACTGCTATCAATCAATCAATCAATCAAAGCTTTATTTATATAGCGCATTTCATACCCAGAGGCAACACAATGCGCTTTACAGAGAACAGGGAGGTGGGCAGACATCCCACCCCTACATATTCCAGAGGGAAGCAAAAAAACAGTAATCACCCGGGGGCCAGATAAGTGAGCTGTAAAAATTCTTCCCTGACCCCTCTCAACAAGGCGATCGAGCAAGCTCCTGGAGTATGTTTGTCTACCGGCTAAGAACATTTATAGAGCAATAAATAATATTAAATTACATTTTCAGAGTAAGAGAGGCTAATAACATCATAGGAGAGACATGGCAAACATCGGTGTATGTCTGTGTGTGCATAAATGTGCCTCGGCCCAGATAGAGGCAGGGGTTGGGGTAGGGTGGGGGGTAGGAAAAGGATACGGACCCGGGTTAGGGTGAGGGGAAGGGGATCTGAGCCCAGGACTGGTGTATGTCAGTGTGTGTGTGAGTGTGCCTGGGTCCAGGTAGAGGCAGGGGTCAGGGGTAGGGTGGGGGTAGGAAGAGGATACGGACCCGGGGTAGGGTGAGGGGAAGGGGGTACTGGACCCAGGCCTAAGGCCGGAAGTGGACTGTTGTATGTCTGTGTGTGCGTGTGTGTGTGTTAACTAATTTGCTACGACATCTGCAGCAGACACAGGGGTATCTATCGGACTCAGGGTGGTCTGCTGGTGACAGTGGGGCATCCACTGGACCTGGTTAGAAGATAGGAGGGAGAGAGAGAGAGACGCACTAGGGAGAGGGGAGGCAGAACAGGGTTAGTAGCACACGGAGCCATATATAGAGCAATACATTACGTCAAACTACATTTTCAGAGCAAGAAAGGCTAAGAGCATCATGGGAGAGGTGTGGCAAGCACTAATGTGTGTGTGTGTGTGCGTGCCTGGGCCCCGATAGAGGCAGGGGTTGGGGTAGGGTGGGGGGTAGGAAAAGGATACGGACCCGGGTTAGGGTGAGGGGAAGGGGATCTGAGCCCAGGACTGGTGTATGTCAGTGTGTGTGTGAGTGTGCCTGGGTCCAGGTAGAGGCAGGGGTCTGGGGTAGGGTTGGGGTAGGAAGAGGATACGGACCCGGGTTAGGGTGAGGGGAAGGGGTACTGGGCCCAGGCCTAAAGCCGGAAGTGGACTGTTGTATGTCTGTGTGTGCGTGTGTGTGTGTTAACTAATTTGTTACGACATCTGCAGCAGACACAGGGGTATCTATCGGTCTCAGGGTGGTCTGCTGGTGACAGTGGGGCATCCACTGGACCTGGTTAGAAGATAGGAGGGAGAGAGAGAGGCACTAGGGAGAGGGGAGGCAGAGCAGGGTTAGTAGCACACAGAGCCATATATAGAGCAGTACATTACATCAAACTACATTTTTAGAGCAAGAAAGGATAAGAGCATCATGGGAGAGGTGTGGCAAACCCTGATGTGTGTCTGTGTGTGTGTGCGTGCCTGGGCCCAGATAGAGGCAGGGGTTGGGGTAGGGTGGGGGGTAGGAAAAGGATACGGACCCGGGTTAGGGTGAGGGGATCTGAGCCCAGGACTGGTGTATGTCTGTATGTGTGTGAGCGTGAGTGTAGGTGTGCCTGGGTCCAGTTAGAGGCAGGGGTCGGGGGTAGGGTTGGGGGTGGGAAAGGGATACGGACCCGGGGTAGGGTGAGGGGAAAGGGAACTGGGCCCAGGTCCAGGCCTAAGCTGGGTGTGGACTGGTGTGTGTCTGTGTGTACGTGTGTGTTAACTAAGTACTACAACATCCACAACTGACACGGGGGTATCTATTGTCTGCGGGCGACAGTGGGGCATCTACTGGACCAATGTATATAGAGGATTCACAGGTAGGTTTGAGGCTGCCTTTCTGTGTCTCAAGTTCCTAGCTAGTGATTGTAGGCTAGGTCGAAAAGGTACGTCTTGAGGTCTCGCTTGAAGACCTCCGTTGTTTCGGCCCTTCTTAGGCACTCCGGTAGGGTGTTCCAGAGGTTGGGGGCATAGAAACTAAAAGCTGCCTCTCCGTGTTTCTTGGTCCTGGCTTTTGGAACTGTTAAGAGTTCAGTACCTGAGGATCTGAGTGGTCTGTTGGGCATGTACTTAACAAGCATGTTAGAAATATATTCTGGTGAGTGATTGTGGAGAGATTTATAGACTAGTAGTAGTATTTTAAAGTCTATTCTAGAGTTGACTGGTAACCAGTGTAGTGATTTTAAGGCTGGTGTGATGTGTGCCCCTCGTCTAGTCTTAGTGAGGACTCGTGCTGCAGCATTCTGTATCATTTGTAGCTTAGAGATTGCTTTCTTTGGTAGGCCTGATATTAGAGCATTGCAGTAGTCCAGCCTGCTTGTGATGAAAGCATGCATTAATCTTTCGGTGTCAGCCTGAGAGAGAAAGGGTTGCACCTTGGCAATGTTCCTTAGGTGGTAGAAAGATGTCTTTGTAATATTCTTTATGTGGTTTTCGAAATTAAGATCTGAGTCAAGTATGACACCTAGGTTTTTAGCCTGGCAATTGGTGTCAATTTCCAGAGTTTTTAAGTGTGCAGCTAGTTTCTCTCTTTCAGCTTTTTCTCCAATGATCAGTACTTCTGTTTTGTCCTGGTTTAGTTGGAGGAAATTATGTGACATCCATACATTTATATCTGTAGTACACTTGACAAGGCAGTCAACCAAGCTGTAGTTACTGGGTGTTACAGAAATATAGAGTTGGGTATCATCTGCGTAGCTATGGTAGCTAATGTTGTGCCTCCTGATGACACTGCCAAGGGGCAGCATGTACAGGCTGAAGAGTAGAGGTCCTAGGATCGATCCTTGGGGCACCCCACAGGTCATTGGGATCTTTCCTGAGCTATAATCACCGAGGGCGACGAAGAAATCCCGACCGGTTAGATAGGTCCTAAGCCAATTTAGGACTGGACCAGAGAGGCCAACCCACTTTTCCAGTCTTTCGATGAGGATTGCATGATCTATAGTATCAAAGGCTGCACTCAGGTCCAGGAGGACGAGAACAGAAAGCTCTTTGGAGTCAGCATTAATTCTGAGGTCATTTACAACTTTGACTAATGCCGTCTCTGTGCTATGGTGGGCGCGAAAGCCGGACTGGAAAAGGTCAAGGGTACAACTTGTAGCTAAGAAATCATTAATCTGTTTGAAAACTATTTTTTCCAGAATTTTACTCAAAAAGGGAAGGTTGGAGATTGGTCTAAAATTGCTAAAAACTGAAGTGTCTAAGTTGTTTTTCTTCAGTACGGGTCTCACCAGAGCAGTTTTAAGTATTGGTGGGAAGACACCTGTAGATAGGGAGTCATTAACAATGGATAAAATGTCATAGGATACAGAGTCAAAAATTGTTTTGAAAAAATCGGTGGGGATGGGATCCAGCAGGCATGTGGAGGTTTTGAGTGTGGATACTACTTTCCTCAACATTTCTGTGTCAATCAGTGTAAACAGGCTCATATGTCCATTGCATGGAGGGAGAGGATCTGTAAACGGGATGCATGGCCTTTCCTGGGTGATATTTCTCCTAATATTCATAATCTTATCTCTGAAGTAAGCTGCAAATTCCTCACATTTAGAGGTAGAGAGCAGGTTATCAGGTGTTTTTACGGCAGGGTTTATTAGGCTATCAATTGTTGAGAAGAGCACTCTTGAATTATTTCGATTGATAGATATCAATTTTGAGAAGTGGTCTTTCCTTGCATTTCTTATTGCTTTATTAAAAGCTGAGAGATGTTCTTTGAGAATATCATGGTGGACCTGTAGCTTGGTTTTTCGCCATATACGCTCAGAGCTTCTGCAGGTTCTCTTTAGTTGTTATGTTTCCTTGTTTCGCCATGGAGCTTTATTATTGGTTGTGATCCTTTTCAGTTTAATAGGTGCTACAGAATCCAAGGCTGCCCTTACTCTGGTGTTAAAGGTGGTCGCCAAGTCTTCAATATGTCCTAAGGGCCCCACTTCTGGAGTTGATAAATTGTTTGTGGTCATTATTTCTCTAAAACTATCGGCTACTGCGGAGGTAAGATACTGCTAGAACTACTATGGACCAGGCAATCTCCATGCACCCACCGGCGAAGACCGTGCGTCTCCAGCCCACTCAGGGGCTGAGTTGTGGGGTCTGTGGCGTGGACAGTGGCATGGTGGTGAGACTCCGCCCCCTCAGGTCAGAGCTGGTCAAGGACAGTGTACCCCTCTCCGGGCCACCTACCCGCCCGCACCGGTGAAGACCATGTGTCTCTAGCCCACTCAGGGTCTGAGATGTGGGGACGGTGGCGTGGACAGTGGCGTGGTGGCGAGACTCAGAGGTTGTGGGGGGCAGGTCAGTGATTGCCAGGCCATCCCCATGCACCCCTCATTGGAGACCATGTGTCTATAGCCCACCCCGGGCGGAGCAGTAGCTGTGGAGGTGTTGTATGGAAGTTGAAGTTAGAAGCAGTAGCAGTGAAAAGCAGTAGGTGTTTGTTATAAGTACTGCTAGTACTACACTCAAAAATAGATTAGACCACTCATCATAACTCATAGTTTTATTGAGTTCAATAGCTGATGAAAGAAAGAAAGAAAGAAAGAAAGAAAGAAAGAAAGAAAGAAAGAAAGAAAGAAAGAAAGAAAGAAAGAAAGGAAGGAAGGAAGGAAGGATGGATGGAAGAATGAAAGAAAGAAAGAAAGAAAGAAAGAAAGAAAGAAAGAAAGAAAGAAAGAAAGAAAGAAAGAAAGAAAGAAAGAAGGATGGATGGATGAAAGAAAGGATGGAAGAAAGAAAGAAAGAAAAAAAGAGAGAAAGAAAGAAAGAAAGAAAGAAAGAAGGACAGACGGAAGGAAGGATGGAAGGAAGGAAGGAAGGAAGGAAGGAAGGAAGGAAGGAAGGAAGGAAGGAAGGAAGGAAAGAAGGATGGAAGGAAGGAAAGAAGGAAGGATGGATGGAAGGAAGAACAGAAGGATGGAAGGAAGAACAGAAGGAAGGACGGAAGAACAGAAGGAAGGACGGAAGGAAGGACGGAAGGAAGGAAGGATGGAAGGAAGAAAGAAAGAAAGAAAAAGAAGGATGGATGGATGGAAGAAAGAAAGAAAGAAAGAAAGAAAGAAAGAAAGAAAGAAAGGTGGATGGATGGATGGATGGATGGATGGATGGATGGATGGATGGATGGATGGATGGATGAAAGAAAGAAAGATGGATGGATGGAAAAAATAAAGAAGGATGGAAGAAAGAAGGAAGGATGGAAGGTAGGATGGAAGGAAGGATGGAAAGAAGGAAGGATGGAAGGAAGGACGGAAGGATGGAAAGAAGGAAGGATGGAAGGAAGGAAGGAAGGAAGGAAGGAAGGAAGGAAGGAAGGAAGGAAGGAAGGAAGGAAGGAAGGAAGGAAGGATGGAAGGAAGGAAGGAAGGTAGGCTGGAAAGAAGGAAGGCTGGAAAGAAGGAAGGATGGAAGGAAGGATGGAAGGATGGAAGGAAGGAAAGAAGGAAGGATGGAAGGAAAGAAGGACGGAAGGAAGTAAGGATTGAAGGAAGGAAGGACAGAAAAAAGGATGTAAGGAAGAAAGGAAGGAAGGACGGAAGGAAGGATGTAAGGAAGGAAGGAAAGAAAGAAAGAAGGAAGGACGGAGGGAAGGAAGGAAGGATGGAAGGAAGGAAATAAAGAAATAAAGAAGGAAGGAAGGATGGAAGGAAGGAAGGAAGGAAAGGAACGATGGATGGAAGGACGGAAGGAAGGAAGGAAAAAAAGAAAGGAACGAAGGAACGAAGGAAGGACGGAAGGAAGGAAAGCAGGATGGATGGAAGGAAGGAAAGGAAGAAAGAAAGCAAGGAAGGAAGGAAGGAAGGAAGGAAGGAAGGAAAGAAGGAAGGAAAGATGGATGGATGGAAGGAAGGAAGGAATGAATATGAATGCTACCAGAGTAGTGATAAAAGGGTGCCTGTACAGAGAACCTGCAAGTGTCCCCAAATTCAAATCCCAACTGAAACTGTGAGCATCCTCTCATTCACTTCAATGGAAAGGCATGTTGGCTTCAGACAGCTCTCTCTCAAAAAGTATAAAGGTCACAGCCTAGATATTGACACCGTAGGAATCCTGAGAAAATGCTGAACATTTTAGGCTATGATATGTAGCGTGTAGCTAAAAAACTGTAGGCATGGCGACGAGTTAGAAAAAGGGTTAAAATGCAAAATTAGCAGCTCAAAAGGTAGTGTGGGCCCATACGTTTCAATGGAGAGCGCAGTTGCCGAACAAATCGTCATACAGCGAAAAACTATAAGTCACACGGCTTAGATACTTACATTGTACGAATCAGCACAATTATGGGAACGTTTCGATATATAATATGTGTATTATCTGTTAAAACTGTAGGCATAGCGACAAGTTAGAAAAAGAGTAAAAATGCTAAATTAGCAGCTCAAAAGCTAGAGTGCGTTGCCATACGTTTCAATGAGGAGCGCAGTTGCCGAACAAATCATCATACAGCGAAAAGTATAAGTCACACTGCTTAGATACTTACATTGTACGAATCAGCACAGTTGTGTGAACATTTTGATGTATAATATGTGTGTGAGCTTTCAAAACTGTAGGAGTGTCAGCAGTTTACAAAATGTGTGAATATTTTCAAAGCAACTGCTGCCACCACTCTAAAAACAAAGTTTCTGAACATTCCAAAAGCAGTTTCAAGCAGTTCAATGGGACAAAAAATAGTTTTAAAAGTTAAATTTCTAAAAAACTATAAAAAAATATCAAAAATCTGAATGGATCCGTTCAAGAGCTGAACTTCATGAACATTTTAAAGTTTGAATGAAGTTTCTAGCACAAAGTATGAAGAACTAGTTAAGGTTCAAAAAAGTGGGGAGAATAATAATAAAGAAAGAAAGAAAGAAAGAAAGAAAGAAAGAAAGAAAGAAAGAAAGAAAGAAAGAAAGAAAGAAAGAAAGAAAGAAAGAAAGAAAGAAAGAAAGAAAGAAATAGTGGGAATATCACAAGTTGGGCTAGCTTCTGCAAGCTAGCCCACCTAATAACAAAATGTGGAAAAAGTGAAGGGGTGTGAGTACGTTCCGGATGCCCTGTGTATATGTATACACTTCAAAGTTAGAAGGACTGCCAAGATTTGACTGCATACAGCACTGATACCACAAACCTAGCATCCCTGCCCAGTCATATCTATATGACTGCCCTACCCCACCTAGCCTCACCCGTTAAGAGATTAATATAATATGTTGAACCAGCACTGGTGACCCGGAGTGGCGTCCTGCTCTGGAGTTGGTAGTGACCGATTTGGCTCCTGTGCGTGCCGTGTCTCCCTGTGTGTGACCTGTAGCTGGGGATCATTCCTAAAGACCTTCAGGCAGAGGCCTCAACCAGCCTGCCAAAGCTCAACACTCTGTATGTACAGTAATAGAATGAATACCTTCAGGACTCAGGAGATTAGCAAACTTGGAAACAGGATTACGAGGGAGGTCCTGACCTACACCAGAGTAGCAGACTGGGCTGGCAGCCATTACTTGGATTAGCACAGGCGTGGTCACTGCTATCATGGAATGCCCCAATGCCAGATCATACTAGAATCACGCTACTCTGATAGGAAATGAACACATTTTACACCTTGCTACATTTCATATGCATAAACATAGCACAACCATAGAGATGGTAGAGTATACAGTAGAGAACACTAGTTCCCCACTAAAGTCTCAACTAATAGGTAATTAGTTCTCCACTTAAGTTGTCAGAAAGGGCTCAGGCCTGGTGGGAGACACATCCTCCACCTGTACCACCTGACATCCACCACCTGTACCTAACCTCCTCCACCTGTAACTAACCTCCACCTGTACCGTTTTCCATATTTCTGACACCCAGAAAACCTGGAAATCTGCCCATGTTCTCCCTTTGTTAAAATGGGGGGATCCTACATCACTAAATAACTATAGGCTAATTTCCAACTTGACCGTTTATCCAAGGTCCTTGAAAGATTGGTAAATGACCAACGAAGCTCCTGAGTGCTAATAATATCCTGTCATTGTACTAATCTTGGTTCTGGACTTGGTCCCCGGGCGCCACTGACGAGACTGCCCACTGCTTCTGTCTGCCCCTGGAGGAGGACAGCTTGGATAGGAAAATGCAGAGAACAAATTCCACCAGCGAACCCAGATTGTATGTGTCTGGTGTGATGTCATCACTCACGTGTGTAATTAGCGCCAACGTGTTAAAGTTGGAGTTTATGCTGAACTGTATGCCCGATTTTGAAAACTGAGTTCCGTCATATTGGATTTTATGAAAAAGCCCCCCCCCCCCGCTCAAGAAAAAAATCACAGGCCACACTTTATTTCCAATCTTCACCAAAATTGGCACAGATGATCTTCAGACCAAGCTTCACAAAAGTTATCAGATGGATATTTGATTTTCGAAAGCGTTCGCCGGTCACAGCCAATTGAATTGAGGTCATATCTTATAGTTAAACCCAATATTTGCTCAATTTTCATAAACCCTGCTATCAGTGTTTACAGCCGTGCCTTTAACATGATCACATCAAGTTGCCATGGAGTCTGCACTGCTGACTGCTGCTTGGTCCCCTCATCCCTGCTTGTAGGAATATTTATTTATAAATCCATCCTTGGTTTGCTTCCCTCCTACCTATGTGAGTATATCACACAAACCCAGGAATTACTGTACTGTTTGCAGTCAAACTACACTATCTTGCTGTCCCTAGGGTTCGCACAGAATTTGGCAAACAGGCCTTCATGTTCTCTGCCCCTGCAGCCTGGAGTCACCTGGAGACAGACCTGCAGCTTGATGAGTTAATCCCTATAAGGCGTTCAAAGATGCAGTGAAGGGTTTGGAGTTCAATTGGAGCCTGTAGTTGCTAGATTCCATCTCATCCTGTCTGTCTTTTTCCTTTTAGGCTTATTTATGCTGTGCATTATGTACTTTAATGTTGTTTTATGCTGTGTTGAAATTGTATTGCTGCTGCTACAGTATGTTGTGTGTTCCTGTCCTGGATCAAAAATGCTAAAAATCAACAAGCCCAAATTACAGACCATGTGTAACTAGGCCAAAAAGAGTCACCACGATTGGACCCTAGGTGGCGCTATAAGCAATTTAGCAAACAAGGCTGGCAAATCCAATCCAAGATGGCGGAGAAACTGGCATTTAAAGAAGAAACTTGTGGACCACAAAGTTTAAGTCCTTATCATCTTGTACAACAATAATCTAGGGACCTGAAACTCACTGTACACGCAGACGACACTACCCTGTTGCACCATGTCGAAGCATTGCAGATATAAAAACAAACAAACAAGTATTATAGACATTTGAAATGTGACCATTTTGGCATGAAGCTAATTGCTAATGCTAATATAGCACTTTAACCATGGATCGGTATTGGGATTGATCAAGGGCGAATGTGAAATAGCAGCCACGAACTCAGCGGTTTATCCGAGATGCGGTAGCAGCGGCCAAAGCTCCTGCTGGCGTGGAGTGAAGCTTTTCAACTCGCCTGTCACTGGCGCCCTGGATGAATTTAGCCTGGCTGCAATAACGTTATCGCAAACAGAATGAATACCATCTACTAGCAAACAAAACATGTTCAGCTATAATTAACCTGTTAAAACTAAGATGCCTAGATAAATAAATAAAAATGTCTCCAATGGATATATTTGACAAAAACAGGTTAATATGAAAGCTGGTTTTCATTTCATTGCATTTGACATAAACGTGAACTTGTTCGTGGACGCGCGTAGGACAGAAAAGCACAACTGCGCAAGTACAAAAGTCCCCGGAAATAGCCAAATCACTACAAATTTAGTCAAGATGGCGCAGTTCAATAGGGTTTCACTTTAGATTTTGAATCCTGGGGGCTTAGTTCCAATGCTTCCAATGCTAATCCAGCACAATAAGAGTGGGATAGCCAGTTAGCTCATGAGCTAACAACAACTAGAATACATTTTGGGGTTGGGACAGGATCTGACCTATAAGGACCCGGTCTCCCGGGTGAGAGTCCAATGCTCTCACCACTACTCTACTTGTGCAGTGGAGGTCAACGGGTTGATTTTGGTGACGACCTTGATTTTGGTGTGCTGGGACTACTGCCTCTTGTGGTGCCAACAGAGAAATGCAGGCCAACATTGTCCGGAATAACGGAGTAAGGGAGGGAGGGTGTGATAACCAGACAAACGCTATACTAGGTGTGCTGGCTTACAGCCACGCACAAAAAGAGAAACTAATCTCAACAGGATTTCCTTGTTTACACCAAAAAGTAAGTACCTGATCCCCTCAGACTGTCTAACTCAGAGACAGTGGCATGACTGGGAGTCTCTACAGACTGGATCAGGTCAGAGTTATGGCTGTAGCCAGGTGCATGATCTGTATGAAGGCACATGAGCTGCATGTGGAGCATACTGCCCTCTAGTGGCAATTCCTTTGGACACCGCAGAAACAGGATGCATCTTTTCTCAGTACAAAATACAATTTATTTAGCAAGATCCAAATGTAGTTTGAAATCAAATGTATAAAATGTAAAATAAAAGAATCCTGCAACCGCCAAAGGAGGCAATGCCTTCAATAATGTCAGCATGTTCTCCAAATAACATAAGTCAAAGTGAGATTTGTCACATACTACTTCATAGAGGTACAACCGGTAATAAAATGTTCTCCTGTTAGCTCCTAGATTGTGCACACACTAAGCAATATAGAGAGGTAAATATAAAAGAAAGGATGCAGCAAAGCTACGTGATGGCGACTGGAGTGGACTGAGGCTCCGCAACATCTTAACCATACAGTACAAGACCCACTGTAGTGAATATGAAACCTGATTAAACACAGTTTGTTCTGATAAAGCCCCTCTCAGTCTCTGGGAAGTCTTATCAGCTGTTCCCAGAATGCCCATTGCTTCCTCCATGCTGAGAAGAGAGCCGGGTCATTGTGGTTCCTGTTCTTCGGGCTGCTGTGAGACAGAAACAGTGAGGTGAGGAAGACGGTCTTTGCCAGCCAATGACGTCATCGGACTGTAATGACGAAACCGCTTCCTTTCACAAATGCCTTTACAGGAAACTCAAATTTTCAAGTTACTGGAAGAGTAGGCCTATTACATGACACTTACGTTCCAAAGAATCCTCATTGCTTAGGAACTGATCCTCGGCTGACTGACTGCAAATAAAGACATGAAGTAACATTCAGAGTGAAACAACAGACATTTATACTGTAAACCCATTTGCATTTCCTCTGTAGAACTTGTATTGAAAGCTCCTCATCCGTTCTAACCCTGCATTTCCAGTGAAGATGGTTCAATGTAGAGCGCCCCCTGTTGCTCTGGAACCTGATCGTAGAGGTGCTGTCGGAGCACGTTGTACACCACCTCCCGACTCAGAGTGAAGCGCTTCAGCTGCGCATGCTGCACTGGCATCAGGAACCTCAGGCGGTACTGGGCCACCACGGAACCGTTACTGAGAGAGACATCAACACACAGAGACATCAACAGTCAGCTTTCTACTGTTACTAAAAGAGAGACATCAATACAGCCAGATTTCTACCGTTACTGAGAGAGAGACATCAACAGTCTGCTTTCTACCGTTACTGAGAGAGACATCAATACACAGTCAGCTTTCTACTGTTACTGAGGCAAGGCAAGTTTATTTGTATAGCACATTTCAGCATCAAGTCAAATTGCAATAAACACATAAAAGGTCATATAAAACATAATGCAAAAAAGGACATTTAAAACAAAATGCAGGAAAAAAAGTTACAGTGCAGTGTATGAATGAATAATTATTTGATTTAATAAAAAGCAGCGGCAAAAAGAAAAGTCTTCAGTCTTGATTTAAAAGAACTGAGAGTGGCAGCAGACCTGCAGTTTTCTGGAAGTTTGTTCCAGATATGTGGAGCATAAAAACTGAACGCTGCTTCTACATGTTTTGTTTTAACTCTGGGGACAGAAAGCAGGCCTGTGCCAGATGACCTGAGAGGTCTGGATGGTTCATGACATAAAAAGAGATCAGAAATATATTTTGGCCCTAAACCATTCAGCGCTTTATACACTAACAGCAGTATTTTAAAGTAAATTCTTTGACAGACAGGAATACAGTGTAACGACCTCAGAACTTGAGTGATGTGATCCACTTTCTTAGTCTTAGTGAGGACTCGAGCAGCAGCATTCTGAATCAGCTGCATCTATCTGATTTATTTTTTAGAGAGACCTGTAAACACACCGTTACAGTAGTCGAGTACTGAAGATAAACGCATGGACAAGTTTTTCCAGATCCTGCCGAGACATGAATCCTTTAATCCTTGATATATTCTTCATGTAATAGTAGGCTGACTTTGTAATTGTCTTAATGTGACTGTTGAAATTCAGGTCAGAGTCCATGACTACAACAAGATTTCTGGCTTTGTTTGTGGTTTTTAGCATTACTGATTGGAGCCGAGCGCTGACTTTTAAACGTTCTTCTTTGGCTCCAAAGACAATAACTTAATTTTTATTTTTGTTTAGTTGAAAGTTCTGGCACATCCAATCGTTGATTTGTTAAATGCACTTACTCAGCGCTTGTAGACACCAAGAGACAGATACATTATCAATCAGAGACACCAACACACAGATACATCAACAGTCAGCTTTCTACTATTACTGAGAGAGAAGTCAACACACAGTCAGCTTTCTCTGCCACTGCTGCCTAGTAACAGAGGTGAAGATGGTTACCATCTGGCAAGTGAGAGCTCTAGGCCAGAGGTCTGGTTAGAAACGGAGAGAGAGAGAAAGAGAGAGCTCTAGGACTGAGGTCTGCTTAGAGTGTGAGGGTGTATTCCTAGATAGAACTGTTCTATTACTACTAATACATCCATGGTGTATTCACACAGACACTATTTAGTTCACACCAAACGAGCTTTGGGCCCAAGAGCGCTTCGTTTAGGCCACAGCAATCGCATTCAGGTGCGCACCAAAACAGCCGCACCGAGACCCCCCAGAAGGGGTGGTCTCGGAGCGGCTTCAACCGAATTCTTGTGCGCACCAGTTATGGTGTGAAAGCGCGCGCCCTCGGACCAACGCAACTACCTTGTGCCCGCCACATGTTTGACCTAAAAGGTTTTTCATGACGTTCTTGCACCCGCCCCCAGAAAGATATTGACCAATGACAGCACTGAGCCTTTTCATGTGACTTGTGATGCTGCATTTGGACCAGAGTAAAGAAAGTGCTGTGTGAAAGCAAACCGCAACTTTCGCTTTTGGTGCGCATCAATGGTGCGCACTAACATGTGAATATGCCCTTAGAGTTCTAGGCCAGAGGTTTGGTTAGAGAGGGAGAGTCTAGATTGGAGATTGATTGATTGATTTTATGGATATTGCAGACATTGAATCCAAGGGATAACATGTAAAAGTGTAAACACTTGTTTCCAACGTGGTCCTTGATGTCTTAAAAACAGGCCGGTTTAGTCACAGCCAATACAGGACATCCTAACAGCATTGCACAGGTAAAGACATAATGATACAAAAATAAACACAAACTGCCTGTTATTATCATGACCTGGTCATCTTACCCCAGAGATGAGCTTGAACCTGACCTTTAATAACCCCTCTGGAGTCTGATCATTTTGATACTTGGTGAATGGCTGTTCCCCTGGTGGTGTGTCCATGCTGAGTAGTACATACTAGCCCTGGTGTTGTGTCCATTTTGAATATGGACCATGACTATCTGTGAGCCCAAGTAGCCAGAGGCAGCACTGTTTATGATAATGTGGTTGAGTTTGAGCTGTTCCACCCTGAGCTGCACTGGCAACAGGCCCACCTTCTTGAATTTGTTACTTCCTACATGAGTTCTGGGAGGTACATTTAGTAAATAATGAATTATGTTATTTTCATTTCCACTGCATGTAACCTTTGTCCTGTTTGCCTACTGCAGCAGGACACTTGGTGCCAAACATAATTGACTCAGATCTGCCCAGGTGTAATGACAGCCTGTTGTCTATGAGCCACTCTATCACATTGTCCTCGAGTGTCCTCAACTTGGTGGATATCTTTCCCAGCCACTATCAAAGAAGAGCCATCCGCATACAATAAGAGCCTGCATTTTACTGCAGCCGACATGTCACTGACATAAATAACGTCCGGTTAAAGAGAGGGAGTGTGTTTACATAAATAACGTCTGGTTAGAGAGAGAGAGAGAGAGAGAGAGAGAGAGAGAGAGTGTTTACATAAGGTGCGGTCAGGGAGAGAGTGTCTGTCACCTGAAAGCCGGTATTTCAGCCCTGGTGAAGTAGCGTC
This sequence comes from Borostomias antarcticus, assembly GCF_949987555.1. Lineage (NCBI taxonomy): Eukaryota > Metazoa > Chordata > Actinopteri > Stomiiformes > Stomiidae > Borostomias > Borostomias antarcticus. Next base: position 33,079,598 of record NC_140234.1, on the reverse strand, counting down.
CCAGGGCAGGGGAAGAGCTGTAGAGTTCAGTCAGCTGGGAGGTGTGGGGGACAGAGAGAAGAGGCATGGACAGTAGAGTGATTGACCGACCTACTCTCAACTCCGTGGGATCTCTGCTGGTAAATTACCCCCTCCCTCACATACCCCTCCACATTCTAAGAGCTAAAACAAACAGACCCGATGTCAGGCTCCTACCCTCACACCAGGGTGACAAAAGGTTGAGTCTTAAAAGCTTGAATGAGAGTGAAAGAACATAATAGTCTGGCCTTTAGTGAATGGAATATACTCAATTGAACTGTGAACAAACAGGACTGCAATCTGACTGTCTGAATGGTCACGGTCATAAGCATGTAACTCAGACAAACCTTCTCCTGCAGGTGAGTAGACAGGGCCAGGCTCTGGTTGGACGTGGGGGAGAGCAGCTCTAGTGAGAACGTTTGATTGGGCAGCCGGAGGCTTCCGTTGAAGTACAGCGGCACTACGAAGGACGTGGCGTCATACGTCTCGTCCTCGTCCTCGTGGATCACTGGTCACCGAGAGAGAGAGGACGACAGAAACATTGTCGAGCCTGGTACTCAGCCGCACCTTCGTATCGCAGACCAATCAGATACCATGTTTTTTGCCTATCCATGTACAGCACTGCGACATCGCTCCTGATGAAGCACAGTTGAGGGTTTGCGATCGTGTTGCTGTTCCACAGTACCTGTGCACAGTGCCAGGGAGATCAGGATGACACCGAAGATGAGGAAGAAGATGAAGAGGATGACCATCCACAATCTGACCCTACAGAAGACCTTGTCGTTCAGCTCCTCCTTCAGCCTGTCCAGCCTACTCACCTGTACACACAACAACACTTCATGTTTACCAGGCACCCAAACTTTATCATACAGCTCCTGGAATATAATGATTTTGGAATGGTCTGTTTTCTGTGGATAGATTCATTGTGAAGCCATAGGACAGTCAATGAGGAAAACAGGAGAACTACCTCCAGGCTCTCCATACATGTCCATGTTAAAATTGCATGGACTAGTGGTCTGTCAAGATCCTGTTTATTTGTATGCAAAGTGAAACCTAAATTGAGTTGTTTCTACGATTCTAGATGTGGTCGTCTCGTTCGCTAACATCTGCAGATAAACCCTGCAGAGGCTCAAAATGCCATGCGACTACTACGGCTTCCTTTTCCTGTTTACATAGCGGTTTTCCTGGATAAAGTGATAAATGTCCTTCTTTAGGGATCAGGGGCAACAGCAAATACCAACCAGTAGATTTTAACAGTTTAAACAGAGTAGCAACGTCTGACAGGATTGGAGGCCATTGGGCAATGGCTAGTGAATTGTGAGAGAGAAGTTAGTATTGATACAGTAAACATTATTAATAGTAACCTGACTGTGTGTGGGTCCCTCTACAGAGACTGGCGATACAGCGGGCCGCTCTACATCGCCTACACCAGGATCCTGAGAACACACAAACCACAGTCACATACCAGCCTTCTCTCACTCGCATGACACCCTTTACAGGCAACTAGACTAGCTAGTGGTTTAGTCTGCTGACCCAGAAGTGACAAAAACCTTTAAAGCAAGCGTGGCCAGCTCTGGTTCAGGTCAGTCCAGTTCCCAATTTGTCAAGTTATTTACAATTTATTTGCTGAACATGTTAATCACAGCTGAATACTCACCCCCATCTCTCTTTGTAATGACTGCAGCCTACAGACAGTTTCCTACACCCCACTCATTCATTTTCACTTTCATTGTCTTTAACGCTGGAGTATCGCAGCATCTTCACTCAAAAGGGATCGGGGGAGACAACGAATTCCAACCAGGAGATTTAAACAGTTTCACTCATTCATTTTTACTTTCATTGTCTTTAATGTTGTCTGGAGTATCGCAGCATCTTCATTTAAAAGGGATCGGGGGCGACAGCGAATTCCAACCAGGAGATTTAAACAGTTTAAACAGAGTAGCAAAGTCTAGTCTGTGAGATGGCCTACAGGAGTCAAGTCAACTATCTGACACAGTGGTGCCAGGAAAGCAGCCTCTCTCTCAATGTCCACAAGATCAAGGAGCTGATCGTGGGCTACGGGAAGAGAGGAGAGAGGCTGGACCCCATAACCATTCAGCCTCATCTCACCCACATGACGCCCTTTACAGGAAACTAGACTAGTTTGTGGTTTAGTCTGCTGACCCAGAAGTGATCACAGCCGAGCTCTCCTCCATCTGGCAGCCTACAGCCTGTTTCCTGCACCACACGCATTTCATTTTTACTTTCATCTTTAGTTGTTGTGACATATTATGTTCAGAGAATCAATGTGTTTGAGTTGTAGTGCCTAAATCTAAAAATCTAAAATGTCAGTTCAGTTGTAGTGCTCTCTTCTCTTCCAAGTTTTATCAGCCAGAGAAACTGAAGGACATGTTCTTCTTTAACCCCCAAACTGACAATTAAGCTTTGAATAGGCCTATTGAGAGCTTTGTTGAATATCCATTCCCTAAGTGGAGGGTTATCTGAAATGCAGTCTGGATGGCTCAGATAGTGAAGCTGACCTGAAGCAGGCGGTATCTCTCGTCCGGGAGGCAGGACTCACAGGCTGCCCTGCCACCGTTAGCAGCTGTCACCTGTGGGGAGGAACAGGGACACTCACATGGAGGGCTGGGAGAAACATACAAACACACACTGCACACATGCAAACAAATAGACTGTACTCAATATTAGTGGGGGTCACTGCGCTCAGAACCAGTGCAGGGCCACTACAAAATCTGATCAGAATAAGGGATGAGGGTCCGCAATCAAAACGACTTTAGTAGGCTAAGCTCTTTATTTCGAAGCGTTTAGGCTCTGCCTTCTTCAGTGTACAGTACACATTTGTTGAGGTATGTCACGTGTGTATGAAATAAAGAGCATATTAAAGTAGCTCTGAGTGCGGACCTCCATCCCTTATTCTGAACAAATAGACTGTAAACACACTGTACAGAATGCAAACTTGCAACATATCAGACGGCAAATTATGCAATATAAACCTAATCAGGCAGATCCCTGCCTAAATCAATAACAGTTTGTAGGGTGAGATAACAGGAGCCTATTAGGTGCCGCCTCAGAGGGGCAGGTAGCCTATTCAGTATCACAGCATTGGTCGTTTGGCTGAATACCCGTGTGATGCAAACCATGGATGTATTAGAACCATGTAAACATAGAGCGCTGCCGGGTGGGAAATGGCACAAACAAAATCGTTTTGCAGTCACCTTGCATGGTTGCCTGCAGAAACTGATGTCATGTCATATAGTCCGATGACTGAATACACTTTTGTATGCTGCACTGCCAGAATGTTCACAGTCTTTTCTTTGGCAACAGTTATTGGTGGTGATAGACAGCAGGCTGTCTAGCTCGCATAGGCTACCTGCAGTCACGGATCATCTCAGAATCCCGTACCACCTTCTTTATAAAAAAAAATAAAAAATAAAATCAACTTAAGAAATCGAGCCAAGTAACTCACCTGTAGCCTATAAAACACCCTTTACCTTTAAAATAGTATAAATTCTTAGGCTATTTATGTTTCTTAAACATGATAACTCACCTGTTCCTTGGCGGAGAGTTCTGAGCGAGCATTGTTGTTATCAATTGAAATGGTCTGCAACTCAAAGTTCGCCATACCACAACGTCCAACTTCCACAAGTGGGCTACGTTAGCCTAAACGTATTTGGTAAAAACCCGGAACTTTTCTTTCCTCAAATGTCTTTTCTTCAGGCGTTTTCATATCCGACGTATGAATAGCTATTCTCTAAATATCATTATGTTTCACTAGGATTCCCGAGAGTGAATAGTGTGTATTAAGCCATTACCGCCCCTGTATCCACCTTCCCAGGTGATCTTGAGTTTCGGTGGTGGTGACGTCGGCGTTCCAAGGAGGTGACCGCCTAGGGCCTAGGCGTGCCAAGGAGAGAGGCTACTAGTTGAAAGCTAGACAGCTTCTCAGACAGCTAGCTAGTTAGACTATTATTAATACCGTTCTCATATAGATATTTGCAATAATGAACATTTATGGATGATTCTCGGACCTTCATGTACCCTGCACGGAATATAGGCTAGTCTACTTGCTGATTGAGTTTATTAGGCTACAGAGTTTGATCTTTTAGAGTTTGAGAACTGTGCAGGTAGGTTGATTTGATGGAATATCCCGCCCTCGTATGGAAAAAGTGAGTACTGCATCTCTGGCTTCATCAGTACAAACAACTCACTCCAGACTAGCCTGGTGTACTAGACTAGTTGGTTAAATTAAAGTTAGCTTTGGGTAATCTTGTGAAATCCGAATCGGCTGCCTGCATCAGTTAGTTGAAGCCTGCATTTTTCTGGAGAGTAATGGATAAACATCATACCACTTTTTAAATGAGTGCTGGCACACAAATAAGACATCACAGTCTTTGATTCAGTCATACAGGAAAAAGCAAACAAAAAAACATTTTTTGTAAATATAAATCAAGCTCTTTATTTTCCCATCTATATACATGATTGCTGATGCTGGCCCGAGCTTCATAACATCTCTAGCTCGCTGAGAAATATACAGTAACATTATTATTATTTACAGTGAGAGAGAAAAGATGCGAGGAGGAAGTGCACAGACAAGACAAAAGCAAGTTAAACCAAAACACATCATGAAGACCAAAATGGGCAGTAAGAATATCATTCTAAAACAGGGCTTTGGTGAAATACCAGGACTTCACATTTTAGATACTCTTCCAGGTGGTGTTACTATAACTGTGTCCTCCCTCCTTGTGGTGTAGCATTCAGCACCTTCGCCTTCGCCACCCTAACCCTTCGCCGTGCTCTGCCACATTTGGGCACTGTCACCCTGGGACGTTAATGTGAAGAGGGTAGCCTAACGCTGGTGATGACATCCTAGACTCCCTCCAGATACAAAGAACCAGATGCAATTCATCAAAACAGTCTAGTCATAGAGGCACGTTTCCTCTGTCTTTATGCAGTATTCCACAGTTCTCCAGGAAAGGTAAGCAGCTGCTTCTGTGCCCCGGAGAAGTCCGCTTCCTTAAAGCAAAGTGGCATTTCGGCAGTGTTTAAGGACTGGTCCTACAAGACAGGGGTACATATGCATTGATATCATTTCAAAGAAAAGAATAAGACATTAAAACCACGAACAGGTTCTTACATATTACAGATTTGCATATGAAAAGAGATCAATGAGTGCTCTTTGAAAACGAATAGCTTGCTTTATCAAAGCATATAAAATGATACACAGAGAATAGTTTATTCATGTAAATGTATCATTGATCGTTCGCAGCTCAGACCTTTTGTGTTGTCTTCTCGGTCCACCAGTTGGGTAGCTACATCCTGCTCCTCTGTCTCAGTGCTGCTGCCCTCTGCTGGACAAGAACCAACAAGTCCTTGCTCTTTAATGGCATCCAGAGGAACTGAGGGCTGGGCTGAGGAGGCCTGGGGCTGCTCCCCTGATTCCTCTCCTTCCTGGAATGCGGGGCCTGCCTTGCCTGTGCCCTCCACACAGCCTGAGGGAGCCTCTGCCTCCACCCTGTCCCTCTCCTCGGCCTCTCTCACAGTGTCTGGCTGAGGAGAAGCGTTTCCCCGCCCCCCTTCCTCCTGTCCTGCCTCCTCAAACACCTGGTCCTCCTCCCCATTCTCCTGCGGGCTGGGTGGCTCGGACGGGGAAGCGTCACCCCCAGACGCTCTGGCTTCCTCTCCAGCTGACCTGCGGTGCTGCCGGCTGGGCGGACGCCTCTTGATGGACAGCCGAGCACGACTCTGTGGGGGGAAAAGAACCAGGCTCAATACTCCAACCAGGCTCAATACTCCAACCAGGCTCAATACTCCAACCAGACGCAATACTCCAACCAGACGCAATACTCCAACCAGACACAATACTCCAACCAGACGCAATACTCCAACCAGACACAATACTCCAACCAGACACAATACTCCAACCAGACGCAATACTCCAACCAGACGCAATACTCCAACCAGAATCAATACTCCAACCAGACGCAATACTCCAACCAGACGCAATACTCCAACCAGACACAATACTCCAACCAGACGCAATACTCCAACCAGACGCAATACTCCATCCAGACTCAATACCAAGTAAGCTAAGACTCCAGAGTAACCCAGATCCCTGAGAAGGTCCTTAGGTGAATACAAACTAAGCTCAAAATGAATCTCATAAAAAAGACAAAGCACTTCTAGAATAGAGCTTGCGACAGTTTATAAAATGGCCCCTGCAGATAAGTTTGAGGGACACCCATGTTAAGGGGATTACACGTCCAATCCCCCATAATGCTGTGCTCACTGCTCAGGCCCCTGTGAGGAGCAGCTTAAACACAGGCCCCGCCTCCCGCAGGAACGTGCATCGCGGGGGTGGTGTGATGTCACAGCCCTCTGGGAGGGTGGTTAAGGACAGAGATGGGACCACCATACTCACAATCCCACCTACAGCAGGCAACTTTCATCCACCACATGGTGACGTACAGAATTACACACAGGTGAGAGGTGACACAGCACGCACGCACACACACACACACACACATACACACACACACACACACACACACACACACACACACACACAACTTTGGGGATCGCCAGTGGAATTTGTCTACTGCATTTTCCCATCCAAGCTGTCGTCATCCAGGGGCAGGCAGGAGCAGTGGGCAGCCTCGTCAGTGGTGCCCAGGGACAGGACTAAAGAGCATCTGTTGTTCTGCATGTTTTTATATTGGGGTTCTTGGGAGGAAACCCTTGCGAACATAGGCCCAGGAGACCTTCTAATTGTGAGGCGACAGTGCCAAGTACTGCGCAACATATTTACATATAGAAAATATATACACTGCAATCTGAACCATGAATATGTAGATAAAGATTTTTTTTTAAATACTTTATTTTTCACAAGTTAAAGCCTGAACAGAGCACACCTGAAGATGCCAAACGAGCTGTTTGCTCTGTGAGTTGAACTTGAAGACTTTTTAGTGTGTGGTGATGTATTACTGTATCTACAGTATGATGTGGTGGATATATAACTATCTATGAACACTGTTTTAGTGTGTGGTGAATGTAATACTGCATCTATGATGGGGTGAATGTATTACTGTATCTATGAACACTGTTTTTAGTGTGTGGTGAAAGTATGACTATGATGTGGTGAATGTATTACTGTATCTATGATGTATGATGTGGTGAATGTATTACTGTATCTATGAACACTTTAGTGTGTGGCGAATGCATTACTGTAGTGTGTGGTTAATGCATTTATGTACTGTAAACACTGTTTGTTCCTGCAATTGGCAGCACTTTGGAGAGGAATTGACACTCGGCCGTACATCAGACACACAGTACGTGCACAGTTCAGATATCTCTATCAAAGAAACCCGCTGAATCACCAAGCAAGTTACTGCATAGTATAGGAAATTGTACGATAACTTCGATACAGTATGTATGGTAACTGCTCATTTACTACTCTAAATATCTGGTGTTCATGGTTAAAAACTATTCTATATCTGATCCACTGTGCCTGACAGCTTGTGTGTGGATGGACCTTGTTGATGCTGGGTAGCGGGGTGCCCTCAGCCGGCTTCTCGAAGCTGACTGGCTCCTCCTCCTCGCTGAGCAGGCCCGGGGTGGGGGGGCTGCAAGGGCTGGGGGGGGACGCGGGGCCGGCCGGCAACTTCACCTCTGGACTCTTGGGAGAGGGCAGCAGAGCCGTGGGGGACAGCGCTAGGTTGGCCTGGAGAGAGAGACCAGAGACAGAGCTAGGTTGGTCTGGAGAGGGAGATACCAGAGAGACAGAGCTGAGTTGGCCTGAAGAGAGAGACCAGAGGTACAGAGCTAGGTTGGCCTGGAGAGAGAGAGACCAGAGGCAGAGCTAGGTTGGTCTAGAGAGAGAGAGAGACAGAGCTAGGTTGGCCTGGAGAGAGAGAGACCAGAGAGACAGAGCTAGGTTGGCCTGGAGAGAGACCAGAGGTACAGAGCTAGGTTGGCCTGGAGAGAGCGAGACCAGAGAGACAGAGCTAGGTTGGTCTGGAGAGAGAGAGAGAGCAGAGAGACAGAGCTAGGTTGGTCTGGAGAGAGAGAGAGAGACCAGAGAGACAGAGCTAGGTTGGTCTGGAGAGAGAGAGAGACCAGAGAGACAGAGCTAGGTTGGTCTGGAGAGAGAGAGAGACCAGAGAGACAGAGCTAGGTTGGTCTGGAGAGAGAGAGAGACCAGAGAGACAGAGCTAGGTTGGTCTGGAGAGAGAGAGAGACCAGAGAGACAGAGCTAGGTTGGTCTGGAGAGAGAGAGAGACCAGAGAGACAGAGCTAGGTTGGTCTGGAGAGAGAGAGAGACCAGAGAGACAGAGCTAGGTTGGTCTGGAGAGGAAGAAACCAGAGAGAGCAGCTCAGGTGATTACCTAGCATCAGAACTAAAAGCTCTGTATGCAATTTCAAACACTATTCCATCCTAGTGGTGCTGATGAATCGTTTTAATAAGAATCGAGAATACGCACCACATAGGCATGACAGCAAGAATTAGTCATATTAAGTGCACAACTGGCAATGGAAGATGACATATTTCCAGAACAAAGCCTTATGTTCCTATTATTTAAAAAATATAGGCTATTCTTGCTGACATCCAATTAGAATTCAAGTAACATAAATGTCAGGGACAGAATAACCCAGGGCTACACAAACTCGACCACTCCCATTCATCTGCTGGAGATTCATAGTCAGGTTTACCTGCGTCATAGAGGAGATTATGGTCCTGTCTTGTCAAGCCTGTCCTCATCACTCCTCAATGAAGAAACACCCATAGCCTTCTTCCATGCCAGAGCCTCTAAGCTGCTCACATCCGCTACTCATAACAGTCCACGACCACACCACACACTCTACCCTACACTGCTCTAGATACACCTGAGTAAGTGGTCCTCCAACCCCCAGTCTAGTTAGGGGGGGAGAGAGAGAGGTGGCCCCTACCTGTCCGGGGGAGAAGAGGAACAGGGAGAAACGGCAGCCCTTTTGTCCCATGACTGCCAGCGCTGTCGGCGGCTAACTAACTATGGCGGCTTGGCTCCTGGTCAGGGAA